>NW_025212772.1:0-5701 GCF_004010195.1 Chiloscyllium plagiosum | reverse complement strand
TCCCCTCACTCTCTCTCCTCTCTCTCTCTTCCCTCTCTCTCCCCTCTATCTCGCTCTCTCGTCTCTCCCCCTCCACACTACCCCATTGACAGGAACATTCTCTGAAGGCTTCTTTGCATATAACGCTTGTCAGTGCGATTGTCCCAGATTTTCCGAATATTGAAGTTTCCCACAATTATCACAATGCCTTTGTTACGAACCCCAATTAATTTTTGTTTAAGGCAATGATGAGCAATGAAATATTGTTAGGTGGCCTAAAACGTTTGCGGCGTGTGTTCTTGGCAAGTAGTAGCTAGATTTTACATTCATGCTAACTCTACTTGGTGATCTGAGGCCAAATGCTTTCCCTGTAATTTCTTTGTTAACCATTATTATCAACGTTACCATCCTGATTTCCCATTCTGCCTAAGACCTCTCAAGGATATGTGCCATTGAATATTTATGCTCCATCTATTGTTCACCTTGTAACCACGTCTCACTGATGTCTAAATTTCTGTTATATTTGTTTCAGAAATCCATCTACCTTATTGCAGAAACTTTATCCATTCTAATAAAAACATAATTTACTCATCTCGACAATGTCCTGTCCCAAACCTACTCACTGATGCACAGTTTTAGTTAAAGTCAATCCCAACCTGTTCCTTCCTTCCTGCCTGCCTTCCACCACATCCCGATGTTGTTCCAACACTTCACATTTTCTCTTTGGATTTGGAAAGCTCATTTCACCTGAAACCATTGTCTGCATCCTCTCTGACGGTTTAAATCCGTGTCCATAAAATTATGGACATGATCGGTCAGTCTATAGTGGGTCCACCCTAATGGATTATTTTAAAATCACTTATAGGAAATGGTTGTATCTGGCTGACCAGCCTTTATTGCACAGCCTTAACTACACTTGTTGTGAGTAACTTGCTCAGCTACTTCAGGTGATAATTGAGAGCCAAAGACTTTGCTGTGGATATGTATTTCAGACCACATGAGGATGCCAGATGTTCTTCTGTACAGGACAAGTGTGTGAGTTTTTGTACATCAGCAAATTTACTTATTTGTAAATTGTTAATTACAACATTTAAAATCATTGATTTCCTAATACACCATTTCTGATGGTTGGATTCAAACCTATGTCCTTTCAACGTTGGCTGAGGCTTTAGGTACATGCTCGAGCCAGAATACCAAAAGTCCATCACTTCACCTGCGCAAGGGTTGCTCATCACAGAAGAATGATACCAGTGCACCATGAAGCAAATCCCGTTCTTTCTACATAATTGGCTCATTCTGAAATCATCCTACATTCTGGTGATAATACTTAGTATCTCTCCAAGTGCTATCCCTTGCTGTGTGGGACGAATTGCTGCCTTTGTCAGTGTGTCTCAATCTTCCAGCTACTCCATACCCTGAGCCAACAGAATTCTGCACTCCAGAGAGACGAGACAGCCCAGGCCAGGGATGGAGACTGGGATTTTCCGGATTAGTGCAGGACTCAGTGCCATTTTGCATGTGTAATCCTCACTGCATCAGTTTAATTTTCCATTCTGTCTATTTCTCTGTCTCCCGTAGGTACTCGGGAAGTTTCTGACTCAATAGCCTTCTCAAAGGCTGGGTGACTCGTCAATCACCTCATTGAAGATGGTTGGTCAGCCAAAGACACAAAGGGTAGGGAGAACTGGAGCCTTCCATAAATCCTGCAGTGAGGTAAGATCACTCACAGTATACACAGCAGACAACAATGAGAGGGTTACAAACATTGGCTAACAAGACATTACATAGATACAGTGCTAGAGGGGGGGAGTACAGTACAGACAGACCCAGCCTCAGTCGCCACCCCTAATTTAATTGATGTTGCCCTGAGACAGCATAAGGAGTACAGCGTTTTGAATCTAGGTCTTCGTGAGCCTCACTACAACAGAGGTGAATGCAGAACTGCCATGAGAGTCTTGTAAAGCTGCCGGGAATCTTTCTGTGCTGTGCTCGTCCTCCACCATGGCATGTATTTCATGTCTCTTGGACCAGTGTCTTCAATAATTTTAACTCCAGTAATTGTTTCTTCCCCCGGAACCTCCTCCCTTCACTTCTGAACGCCTACATATTTGCAAGTACTGCATTCCAGACTAATATCCATATCGCTATAACATACTTCAGTGTCTACAACATGCCTTATATCATGAGTCTCTTCCTCCATTAACTAGAGGCAATTATGCAGCACAGAAACAGAACATTCGATTTAAAAAGTCCACGCTGATCACATTTCCTGAACGAGTTGCATTTGCCTGTGTTTGAGTCATGTCCCTGCCAATCTTCTCCTCAAGATGTACCTGCCCAAATGTCTTTTACCTGTTATAATTGTACGTTTCTCTACCACATCCCCTGGCAAGTCATGAAATACGTGCACCATCCTCTGTGTGGAAAAGCCCTTTAAACGATTTAAACGATTTCCTCTCTGACTTATGATTTATGCATTCTAGTTATGGACTGCCCTTCATGGAGTAACGTCCTTGGCTATTCACCTTCTTATAACCCTCATGGTTCATAAACTTTTAAAAGGTCACCCCTCAAACATCTACACCCAATAGAAATACGAAGGACAATGACACAAATATCTCTGTCACTACTTTGCCGTAATGTTCTGGGATAACCTTGATCAGGACACAGGACTTTCTCTATTTTTACGTTTAACCCCTCCAGCACCAAGTGTTCTGTAATGGAGTCTCTTTTCAAGCCATCACTGTTTATTTCACTTACTTGTCCACAGTACGTTCTGACATGAAATATTCATTTGATGTCTCTCCCATCTCCTGTGGTTCCATATATGGATGGCCTCATTGTTCCTTCAGGGGCTCTGTTATTTGTCTAGGGGTATTTTCTTTTCAATTGTATGCATTAGAATCTCTTTGGATTATCCTTAAACCTATCTGTCAAAGCTATCTCATTCACCCCAATTTTGTTTTCCAGCTTATCCAGCCTCTCGCTGTAAGTCAACCAACCCCCCCCCACCCCCAAAACCACCGCTCCCCGCACCCCCCCCCCCCTTAAAACATAAAGTGTTTCAGTCCTCCCTGGTTTGTGTTAACAAAATCCAACACCTGAAGTAAACTCCATCTTTCATTCCTTGGCCTACTGTTCCAGTTGATCAAGATCGCCTCCGATAACTGAATTCACTGCCCACTATCAGACTCATTTTAATATCTATAAACTTACTAACAATGACTCATATAACCTGAACCAAATCGTGCATATAAATGATGCACATAGTGAACCCACACTGATCTTTCCGGCAGTCTGAAGATCACAGGCCTGCAGTGTGAACATCACCCCTCGATCAATACCCTCTGTCTCCCAGTTTCAGGGCATTTTTGTCTCGCTCTCCCTGATCCCATGTGATCTAACCTTACTAACCACTGTACCACGTTATCTCTGTGAAAGGCTTTGCTGAAGTCTGTCTATACGACGTCTACTGCTTTGCTGTCATCTAACGTTTTCATCACCATTTAAACAATCTCAGTCCAGGTTGTGAAACAGTACTGTGTATGCACACAACTGTGCCAATTACCCCATATCTATCCTTGCCTTTCCAAATGCATGTAACTCCTGTCCCGCAGTCACTTCCAACAACGTTCGCACCACTGGCATCACGCTAATTGCTCTTTCCATCCTTGGCTTTCTCTCGCAACCTTTCTTACAAACAGGCAGAAGTTTAACCACCTTCCAAGCTACCAGCTCATCATCTGTGGCAGTCAGTGAAATAAGAACCTCTTCAGGGGGCCCTCCAATTTCTTCCCAAGCTTCCCAAAGTGTCATGAGATATATTTGATCTGTTCCCGGAGACTTTTCTTTTTTTAATGCATTTTAAAACCTGCAGTACCTCCTCTTCTGCAAAATGTACTCTTTTGAAAATATCACTGTTTATTTCACTGATATCACCAGCCTATCTCCGAAATAAGTACTGACGTGAAATTTTAGTTTGGGATCTCACCCATCCCCAGTGATTCCACACATGGATGGCACTATTTATCTTAAACGGGCCATATTTTGTCTCTAGAGGGTCAGGTAGCATCTAGGGAACAGGAGAATCGACGTTTCGGACATTAGCCCTTCTTCTAATGCCCGAAATGTCGATTCTCCTGTTCCCTCGATGCTGCCTGACCTGCTGCGCTTTTCCAGCAACACATTTCCATCTCTGATCTCCAGCATCTGCAGACCTCACTTTCTCCTCATATTTTGTCTCTAATTAATCTTTTGTTGTTCATATTAATGTAGAATATCTCTGGATTTTCCTGAACTTTATCTGCCAATGTTTTCTCAGGTCCACTTTGAGCTCTCCCGATTTTTATCTGAAGTATATCACTACACCCATAATATTCTTCAAGGGATTCACTTAATCCAGCTGGCTATATATGACAAGTACCCCCCTTTCTCTTGACCGGTGCCTCAATATCCCCATTCATCCAGTGTTTCATACTTGTTTCCTGCCCTTTTCCCAAATTATTTTCAAACTGATAGAACTGCAGTCACTTTGCAAACGTGTTCTCCCACGAACTCCTCAGTCCATTTCCCGACTTTGATTTCCCAGCATAGGTCAGGTTTTACCATTTTTGCCAGTCTGGACATTCACATCATGATGGAAAGAGTTTTCTTGAACACACTTAAGCAATTGCTCTCATCCAACTCTGAACACTATGGCAGTCCCAGCCTAGGTTTGTAACACTAAAATCCCCGACCATTACAACACAATTATTCTTATAGATACCTGAGATCTCCGAAATATTTGCTTCTCAATTTCCCCCGAATATTGGGGGCCTGCAGTACAGTCATGTCAAAATGATGACCCATTCTAATTTTTCAGTTCCACTAATATAGTTCCACTGGGTGATTCCCAGGAGTATACTCTCTAAATACTGCAGTGGTGTTATAGCTAATGAAAAACTCCCCTCCACTTCCTCGCTTGACTCTGCTTCTATCCTCTCTACAGCAGCTGTACCCTGTAATATTGAGCAGCCTGATTTGCCCGTCTCTCAGCTATATTTCTGTAATTCCTGTGATATCCTGGTCCCATGTTTCCATCCATGCCCTGAGTTCATATGCCTTACGTTTCGAGCAATTTGCATCAAAATAAATGCAGCTTAATTAATCAGCTTTCCTTCATTTCCTGCTGTGTTCCTGTCTGCCTCTTACATACTTAAATTTATTTATTGAATTTCTTTCCCAGCCTCAACGATCAGACTATACCCTGTGGCCACTCCCCTAACTGTGAACAGCACTCTCGCTTTTCTTGGCATCAACGAACCTACTAAGGATACGTTAGTCTTCACATATGAGTCATTAATGCACATAATAACCATTAGTGGTTCCTGCACAGATCCCTGTGGTACATCCGTTGTTGAAAGAATTTCAAACACCAAAACGCCTCTCCACCATTTGTAGATCCATTTCGCCGACTTGAGTTGGAGCTCATTGATTGTTGGACCAGCTTTCCACGTGTGACATTGCCAAAGCGCTTAATGAAATCCATATAAACAAAATAATCTGCACTGCCCATGTCAATGTTCTCAATCTTAATTTCAAGCAAAAAGCTCAGCTGAATTTGGTTGAGGATCTTCTTCTACCAAATCAGTGATGACTAAGCTTAATTCATTTCTGCCTTTCCAAGTGTTGATTCACCTTGTCCCTCAGAATTGATTCCAATAATTTTCTTCCACTGCTATCT
>NW_025212771.1:26810-28472 GCF_004010195.1 Chiloscyllium plagiosum | reverse complement strand
AGAATTCTCATTATCTTGAGAGCAATGTAGGTTATTGAAAGGGGGAGCAATCAGAAGGCCAGGGTCATTTCTAGAGACAAAGTGGAGATGTTCCTCAGAACAGTTTCTGTTTGGCTCACTAAATTAAAGGGGACTGCATTGTGAGAAGCAATGACATGAGACTGGATTGAAAGAGAGCAAGTGAAATGCTGTTTCACCTGGAAGGTGTGTTTAGGGCCTTGGACAGTGAGGAGGGAAGAGGTGAATGGGCAAATTTTGCAGCTTCTGCATTTACATGGGAAGGTGTTATAGGGTTGTGGGGAAGTGTTCGGGGTGATGGAGAGTGCCACAGAAGAATGGACCCTGTGAAATACTGACATTGGACGGGAGGGGAAGATGTGTTTGATGGTGCTGTCCTGCTGGAGGTGGATGAAGTGGCGGAGGATGATTCTGTGAATGCAGATTTTAGTGCAGTGAGAAGTTAGGGCAAGGGGAGATCGATCGTTGTTCTGGGAGGGAGGGGACGGAGTGAGGGCAGAAGTGAAGGATATGGGACAGACACAGCTGAAAGCTCTGTCCGTCAGAGTTAGGGGATTTCTCGATTGAGAGAATAGGATGACATGTATGAAGCTTCCCAAAGGAATGTGGCATCATCAAACAGAAATGACAGAGGCAGGGAAACTGGGAGAATGGAGTAACCCTCAGCAGATCATGTGTTCAGCCACATACATAGGTTCCCCCTGAATGATTGAAAAGAGCCAGGCATTTCAAGTACAGTTTTAAGTCACATATCTTGTCAAATACGGAGTGTGAAAATAGACACAGGTGAAGGTCAGAAGATGTGTGGATGGGACATTTAAGCAGGTACTACTTAGTAATGCTCAGTAATGATTGACTCTGGTCAAAAAGAAGATGATATGAAGATGAGAAGATGAACCACCCATGATGCACAAAGGCTGTGAAGGATACTAATCAATCACAAACTAAAAATTCAGATTGGTGAGCTCTAGCGTCGGCCACATGTGAGACGTTTACTTTTGGAACCAGAAGGAGATTGTATAAAACAAAGTATAAAGAAAAATATTCCAAAACTGGCAAGAAAAATGAAAAGAAACTAACCGCAAGGGTTTTCCCATATCAAATAAAAAACGTTCATGATGTGTGTGTGACACTTGGAAGAAAGGCACGAAAGAATATGTGACTGGAGGATGTGACTGGGGAATTGGTTTCAGGGAAGAGGCAGAGAATTTAAAACATCTTTCCTCTCAGTAGAAGGCACAAAGAGTTTCAATATAATAAACAAAATCGGAGTCAGACGAAAATTTTGCATCGTCTCCAACAAAACAAGGCTTTTCTCAAACAGAAATGACCAAGAGTAAACAGCTCATCAGCAGTTCATAGGTTGTTTCAATGGAATTGGTTACAGAGTGACTGGTGGCACTGTGTGAAATATTCCATAACTCTCGGGATTAAAGGAGTGTCCCAGTGAAACTGGCGAAACTCCAATATAGCGCCTGTCTTCAAGATGGGAGTGAGTCTTCAAGTGTTTAGGTGCTCCCTTNCTGTGTGAAATATTCCATAACTCTCGGGATTAAAGGAGTGTCCCAGTGAAACTGGCGAAACTCCAATATAGCGCCTGTCTTCAAGATGGGAGTGAGTCTTCAAGTGTTTAGGTGCTCCCTT
>NW_025212771.1:2001-23457 GCF_004010195.1 Chiloscyllium plagiosum | reverse complement strand
CTCCCCCTCCCGGACCCGGAAAACACGATCAGAGACATCACGTACCCTTGCACCTGGGAGGCAACATAACAAACGTTAGTCTCTCTCGTTCCCACAAAACCGTCTATCTGTGCCCCGAACTATCGAGTCCCCACTTACTATTGCTCTGCTCTTCTCCACCCTTCCCTTCTGAGTAACGGGGACAGGCTCCGTGCCAGAGGCCTGAGCCCCGTTACTTACCCTTGGCAAGTCGTCCCCCTCACAAGTATCTAAAACAGTATACTTGTTCTTGAGGGGAACGGCCGCAGCGGGTCCCTGCACTGGCTGATGATCCTAAGTTCATCCAACTCCAGCTCCAGTTCCCTAACACGGTCTTGGAGGAGTTGGAGATGGGTGCACTTCCTGCAAGTGGTGTCAGCAGGGACGTCCATGGCATCCCTTACCTCAAACATGTTGCAAGAGGAATATTGCACTGCCTTCACTGCCATCCCTCTGAAAGTAAACTTTTATAAAAAAAACTGGGTCTAAAGAATACAACAAGCAAAATGCAGCACCTACCGACTTACCACAACGGGTCTTATTATTTCGGTCTGAATAGTGGAGCATGATTGAGAGTCTTAATGGTCTCATGATGCACTTTCATCCTGAGTGATTTTTTAAAAAAGTAAAACTCTGCTCCTTCCTCTTATGCGTTGCATACTGGGGGATGAACATTTTGCTAAAGTTGAGTTAGTTTGAAAATTATCTGGACCATTGTACAAATGACATCATCCAGAGATTCTAGAAACAGCACTCATAAGAACATTTTATAACCATGTGGGGGTATTGCATAGGTGTGTGTGTGTGAGAGAGAGAGAGAGAGAGAGAGAAGGTGCTGCATTGCAGTGGTGAGAGTAATGGAGCCTTATTCTGGGGAAACGCGAACAGATATACAGTGAGTGTGAGAGAGTAGAGAGAATATGGTGACCCTTTTCCTGATAGAGCGGGGAAGGTTATTGATGTTTTTCCTGTATTACCGGACTTTTCTTCGGACTGCAGGTACTGCACTATGCTGGGTGGTGTGCTCATACCCCATGCTCAGTGGGTCTGGTGGTGCGGCTCCCTCAGGGAAGAGAATGGTCCCCTTCTGTACTTGACCATTCACCAGGACCTCCATGCCCCTGTCGACAAGCTGTGGTGTAATTTCTCCTTATCTGCCATACTAGTGTAAACTATGTAGGGCAGCTCCAAACTGAGAAACCTCGACCGTGTGCCCATTGGCCTTTTAAAGATGGCAACAGTGCCAAGGATCACTGAATAATCGGGGAACCCGGGCGATGGTGTGTACCTCCAGCCATGATGGGTGGGGAAAATCGGGCTGGTATTGAATGAGAGGGACACCATGGAATGGGGTGGATAGTTAATGAGGTGAGTTCGATAAGCTAACACCAGGATACTAGCTCTACCTCGTGCAGACATTCCTTCTGTCAGACTCAATGAAAATGGCACTAGACAAATTATTGTTCGATTCCGACCAATGAGTTGAAGACTCTGCTGATCCTATGCCCAGGTACAAAGCTGCAGGACAAATGCTTATCCAAAACTCTCCATCATCTTAACTTACACCGATATCCTGCTCACCCATCATTCCTGGAAACAATGGCCTATATTGCAAGATACTATCGAAATGTTTTCATTTCACAATTTTTAAATCCAACCATCGGATCCTTCTGTGAAATTCTCTCTCAATCTCCCCGTGTCTTTTAACCAAGCTCCTCCCATTTGTTGGTATTTAAACTGATTCGCCCGCCATCTCTCTCTGGCAGTGAGTTTCACTTCCACAGCACACCTGCGTCATGCCACAATGTAGATATGGAGCTGCATTTGGAGGGGAGCTGCAAGTTTCCCCACGCTGGGCAGTGATCTAACACAGTGTTACTCAACAATGCAGTCATTGGTGTACACAGCTGTGTACGCTGGGAAGGTAACTGCTCCAGATTAATAGATAAATTCACTGCTATTCACTGAACAGCTCCCCATTCTGCACAGATATCCAGTCCGTGTGAAAAGAACAATGCCTTTGTCTGTTCTGCACAGTGCCTTGTGCTGAAAAGATTATCGAGTCCAAGTTTATAGATCAGTGCACTGTTGGTCAGTTAAATAGTGAACTGGTGAGCTCTAAACAGTGTTTGATCCTGGACGGATTGCTGAGCAGTACACTAGCCTCGTCATGCTGAACAGGTATCTCATCTGGGCTAATACATAGCCGGGCTGGATCTGAGAGGTGGATTCAGCATCCAATATAGATCCTGACATGATTATCACTCCTCCAGCTCGGTCCATTCCGCTGGTAAATGTGAGGTGATGTGTTTCAGACAGAAATTACTTGGTCAAAATATTCGACAATAAGCAAAACACTATTTATTCGAATACTGTCGATAAAAGACAACAAAAGGAAGAGGAACTTGCAGTAACTTAATTCTATTGGAAAACTTAGCAGAATAATAGTTTATTTAACTACTATACAGTAACTGTTCAAAAATGGTATCATACAATAAGCACACAAATGTCAAAAAACAAATGCAGTAAACAGATTGTCTCACATGCAGTACTCCAATCAAGGAGGAAAGAACATCAAACGACAGTTCCGAGAGAAATCACAGAGAGTGTGTAGAACCGGGGACAGATTTCCTGCCTTCCAACTCTGCTGCGACCCCAGCAATAACTGGCGAAAGATAAAACTAAGAATCCTGATTCTGTGAGAGTTTTACCATCACTCCACAGGACCAGGCCATGGCTGCAAGAACACAAGGAATGGACCGTATCTACATCGTCTATGGCTCTGTAGCTATCTCTCAAAAATGCCTAAACCCATCTAAGCCGTTAAATGCTGGACAGACAAAAGTCAAAGTTAAACATAAATAAATAAAATGAAAGGATGCAGCAGGCCTGGTGATCAGTCACAGACGGCCTCGGGAGCCCAGCAATTCCTACACTGCCAAAACACAGCATAATTATCTCTCTCCCTCACCTCTATGTTTACAACTGAGATGTGCCATTAGACCAATAATCAGCGATATCAAAATCCCACCCACACCAAGTATTATTGTGATATATCAGAGTTGCCGTAAAATGGATTAACTGGAGCTGTTTGTTCTGTAACTGTGATTAATATCAGTCATCCTGGACCTAACTGGGTCACTGGAGGCTTTCCCTCTTCCATAATTAGGGCCTTCTTTCAACTTGTTACGCCATAGTATTCGGGCAGAGTCAAACTCAACAAGATTGGGATCAGCAGCTACAGAGAAAGAGAGAGAAACCAGAAACTGAGAATATTACAAAGTTCCAACAATGGATTTGATTTTGAGAATATTAGACTGAAATGTTCCAACAATGGATCAGAATCTGAGAACGTTAGACTGGAATGTTCCAACAATGGACAGGGGTTTATCTTGGGGTCTTTACTGGCTTTCTCAGGATTGGCCACGGTAGAGTTGCGGATACGAGCCGTACTTATGATTATTCAAGCTGGGTACTATCCCATCCTCGCTATTGTCGGTGTTCCTGGTAAGTCTATCTCTGTCAATTCTATAAATGATGCTGAATGTTATTGCTATTCTGGTTGATTATATTTAACAAGTACATAAACTTTTAGTCACAAACGCCACTTCCTTCTTATGCATTTCCAAACTAGTCACTCATAAACATCTGAGAAGGAATAAGACTGTTCGGAACCTTGAGTCCCTTTTTACTGTGAACTGTTTTATGTCTCCATATTCTCTCTGTGATCAAACCTGCTGACACCCACCTTCATAATATCCCCAATCACCAGCTCTGCCTGAGTTCTGTTGCTGACTTCGCCATCATCTACCCCTTCGGTAACAACAGGTTTTATGGCTCCACTTCTCTTCTGACCTCTCTTCCAGTTACAGATAGTTTGACCACAAACTTGTTCTTGTCTCTACAGTTACTTCACAACAGGGATCTTAAACAGAGTAATAATGTCACTGGCTGTGTAACTCAGAGGCACGGGTTATGACTCTAAAAGCATTGTCTGAAATCCTACCACAGTCGATGACTACATTTAATTTCCAATGACAAAATTTGGAATGAAACCTAATTTCACTCCTGGCAACAATAAACCATCAGGATTTCTTTCTTATTTTATTAGTAACCTTTGCTAAAGAAGCCGAACAGTTTTGCCCTGTCTGAACTAAGTGTCACCTCAGATCCACAACAATGTGGTTGCCTCCATATTGCCTTGACAAATGGCCGCATGGTCAAGGGCAGTTAGGATGCACAACAAATGCTGCCCTTGCTAGTGATGCTGGCATCCCGCGAAACAATAACATTAAAGGTGAAATAATCAAGGAAATGATTATGCTGGCGATCTGAAATGAAATTCTCCACCGTCTGAAAAAATGTTGGAGAATCTCAGACGGTATGGCAGTCTGTCGGAAGAAACAGCAGGTATGGCAGTCTGTCAGTGAACCTATCGAAACTGAATGTAACTGAAAAATAATATTATTATATCAGGGATGGTTGGAAGGGTGAGCGGGCGGTTTGTGTTGAATAGATGATGTCCAGCCTGAGAGAGAGAGAGAGGAAAAGCAAGCAAAAGGATTGATGATGGACTGGAAAGAAAACAGAATGGGAAGATATTCTAACATTTCCCCTTTACACATATTCCTGAATATCATATTTATTATGGGATGCCCCTGCTTACCGTGAGTTATGTTCCCTCTATCTCTCGTCTCTGAGTGTGGTGATCAACTCCATCAGCAGTACTTATCGACTCTGAGATATAGAGAAACGTAATGTTCCATTGTTAACTGCTTCTTTGGAGAGAGGAACTGTTACTGTGCGACTGTGTGGAGATTTAACAGCTTTCTCAGCCAGGAAAAGAAGCTGAGGAAACTGAGGCATTTCCAAAGCTGAGTGAATGCACTATGGGTGTGGGGAATTGACTTGCTGCTGTCATCTAGAAAGTCAGTGGAGGCTCTGTGGATGGTGTTCTCAGGATTGTGATGTCAGCTACTGGGTTCATTTAGGGAGCCCCGAGGGTCTGTGAACCCCACTCTGAATACTGCATTTATAGTCTGTCTGGGTCCATGATAAACAAATGGAGCTGGGACTACAAAGAAAGGAAGCTGTGTAAACTGGGGGGAGCAGGGCACTGTACTATACTCTCTGGGATTTCCAGGAACATTTGTCTAAGCTGCACCCATTCAGGTGTAAAGTATAAAATCAGCTTGACTCAAAATTGAGGTGATCTCTGAGCTGTACCCCCTCCTTCAGTATAACCTGCCGTCTCACACCAGTGTCAGGACTGAGCTGACACTCACGATGAATTAAACTGGATTGATTCTGGAACTTTGCAGGCAGCAGTGGTTAATATATCCACCATCTCTGAAGTGCAGTCCTCCAATGTGTTCACAAGCGGTCAGAAACCACCTGCCTGCTGAGAAGAATGTGTTGGTTCCATCTCTACAGGGGAAGGCACAGAAAGTAACTTCCAGAATTATTAGGGAACAGAGTGATTGGTAAAAATGGGAGACTGCAGGATATCAGAAGCAATGAAGAGTATGTCATTTCAAATCTAATTGAATTAAAGTTTCATAAGTTGCTGCATCTGATGAGTTACATCCCAGAGTGATTGAGATCAGAACAGAGCAAGTGAAAGAATTACTGATTATTCTTCAAAGCTAGTTAGATTCTGGAAAGGATGCTGCAGTCTGGAAAATAACTATTGTAAACCTAAATATTGAAAACAGGATGGAGAGGGAAAACAGAAAACTAAATAGCTTGATGTCAGCTGTGAGAATAAAATATTGGAACGTTTTATAAGGAACGTGACAACTAGATACTTTGAGAATAATGATTTGATTTGGTACATTCGGCCTAGATTCAGGAAAGAGAAATGATATTTGATAAACCTGGAGATTATCTTTTGTGACATCGACAGTTGAGAACCAATGGGAATGGAGTAGTTGTATTTTTATAAAACGCGTCACATGTTTGAATGCAGGAGAATGGGGAATGTTCGAGTCCAAGGGTAGGTAGGGGTGGAAGATATACCACATGGATTAAAAATTGGGTAATGGAGATACGAGAAGAATACTGTCTTTCTCTGGACTGAAGGATTCATGGGTGGCAGCAGGATCAGTGTTTGGGCAAAAGCTGTTCACAAGGTATAAAAATGATTCAGATGTGAACAAAAAATATCATCATGTACATTTATATTTATTAAATGGTAGAGAGGTTGGCGAGTGTTTTTTTTGAAAAGAACATGGATGTCCTTGGTCATACGTCACTGACAGAATTCATACGGGGACAGGAAGTAAATGATATGTGGCTCTTCATGCAAAATGATTGAAGTACAAAAGTTAGAATATCTTTCCCACTGATCGTGTTTTGTTGAGAGAGTATTTGGTGCATTCTTAAAAGATTTGGTCTGCTTTATAAACAATGATCCCTTTGTCACTGTGAGAGTGGAAAGTATTTTGACCAGACTAAACAGTGGCATGATGTTATCATGAGGAGAGAGTGCAGTAACTATGTGTTTACGCTGTAGCACTGTGAGACAATAAGAAGTTGAAGCTTGATGGGTATGGACAGAAACTCATTATGTCCCAAACAGCTGAATAGGGTGA
Source organism: Chiloscyllium plagiosum (assembly GCF_004010195.1). Lineage (NCBI taxonomy): Eukaryota > Metazoa > Chordata > Chondrichthyes > Orectolobiformes > Hemiscylliidae > Chiloscyllium > Chiloscyllium plagiosum. The sequence continues at coordinate 16,846 of NW_025212771.1, read as the reverse complement.
AAATTTCATGCTTTTCATTTCATGTTTGATTCACGACACTTTACATGCATCTGCAGAACCCCCATGTCGATTGACAGTGAGGTGCAGGCTCTGAATGAACTCTGAACACTTTAATGCACAGTTACTGTGTGACACTGCATTGAATGTCACTTTGTACACAACACTGTCAGCAGCCACAATACCATCATTCTGAAACAGTTAGTTATTCCCCAACGGTTTCTGACCTCCACGGAACCATGGGTCTGCCTTCTTGGAGATGGAAGACAACTTGGAGAATGGCTAAAAAATGTTGGTTTCATTCCGACTGCCAGAAAACCATGTTAAAGTAACACATATGTACCATGAGTAATTAAGGCATGTGGATCAATTTGGAGCAGTCTGTCTGTGCAGCCCCTGCTCCATTTGTTTGTGATGTTGGAGCATCTCTGACATTTTCCTGTTCCTGTGTTAGTAGCTGGACAAGCTGAATAACCTCTTCCTGTTCCTTTGTAAGTGACTCCGGGTGTGAAATGGTACTTTGTGTTCCCATGTACGTTACATGTGGGAGAGAGCAGACTCCCTGACGTCCTGTGCTACAGGCAGGAGGGACTGAATGGTCTATCCCTCTTTTTGCCCAGTAGTTTTGGTGGGATGAATGGCTTCACCATATTCTTGTGAAACCAGATTGAGGTGCTGAATGAACTCCTCCCTTTACTGTGGAAATGTGCTGTGCTGTTACATAAATGTTACCCAGACTTTAACAACACGATCTTGACTGTTGTCCAAGTCTTGCTGCACATGGTCACAGACTGTTTCAAGAGGGACAACTTGTCCTGAAAATTTTGTAAACTTCAGTGAATCCCCCCTCTTCTGCTGGCACGGTGGCTCAGTAGCTTACACTGCTGCCTCACAGCACCAGGGTCCCAGGTTCGATTCCGGCCGTGGGCAACTGTCTGTGTGGAGTTTGCACATTCCCCACTTGTCTGCATGAGTTTCCTCCGGGTGTTCCGGTTTCCTCCCACAGTCTGAAGATGTTCAGGCCGGGTGAATTGGCCATGCTAAATTGTCCATTATGTAAGGTGCATTAGTCAGAGGGAAATGTGTCTTGGTGGGTTACTCTTTGGAGGGTCAGTGTGGACTGGATGGGCCGAAGTGCCTGTTTCCACACAGTAGGGATTCTAATCTGCTCAGTTTGGATTCAATGGGCTGAATAGCCTCCTTCCACACTGTAGGGATTCTATGATGACAACCTGGAGATGCCTGGGCTGAGGAAGCTACGCTGAGGATCTCCTGCAACTGTGTCCCACGGCTGGGATGATTGATGCCCACCAATGATAATTATCTTCCCTTGTGCCATGAACGACTCCAAAAAGTGTAGAGGTAATAATTAATTCTCATTAAGTGCAATTTACCAGGAGGAGATTTATCAGGATGCTGCCTGGACTGGAAGGCACGTCTTATGAAGAAACCATGAGGGAGCGAGGGCTTTTTTCACTGGAGGTGTACAAGATGATGAGAGGCATAGAGAGAGTGAATAGCCAGAAGCATTTTCCCAGGGCAGAAATGTCTATGACTAAGTGGCATAATTTTAAGGCAATTGGAGGAAGGTTTAGGGAGATATCAGTGGTAGATTCTTTACACAGAGAGTTGTGGGTGTGTCGAATGCCCCCTCAAATACGTGAGGGAAACTTAAGAGACTCTTGGATAGCACATGGAACAAAGTATACGGAAGCATGTAGGTTAGTCTGATCTTAGAAAAGGATAAATGGCACAACGTCGAGGGCTGAAGGTCCTAACTGCATGCCTTCATATAGAACTCTGAGCTCAAAACCTGCATGAATTTATGTAAAACGTCGTTATCTCACTTTTTAGATTAGAATCAATTTAAATATCATGGCCTAGACAGCGAACACAGGGGGCCAGCATCTTCAACATATTTTCTAGATATCACCATTGTTAACAGCTGACCTGAGAATGCAACTTAAAAAAAGGTTTCGTGATTTACATATGAAGGAAGTGAAACTATCAAGGTATTCTAACATATGAAAGGCTTAACAATCAAATTTTCAATGTATAATTTCAGTTATATCTCACTGCAAATTTCTGCTATAAATTCTGTGTTAGGCTTGAGCACTCCACTATCACCTGATGAAGGATCGACGCTGCGAAAGCTACTGTGCTTCCAATTAAACATGTTGGACTATAACCTGGTGTTGTGTGGTTTTTTAACTTGTTACACCCCAGTCCAAAACCAGCATCTCCAAATCAGTCCTGTTCTTTGTTCTGTGTTCTATCGAAGTGCTCAAGAAGACTTGGACATTGAGGAAGATTTGAGACTTGGAGAAGGTCAGCCTTGATCTTAGTGAAAGGCAAGGCAGGCTTGGGATGGGAATGACCTGCCCCTGTTTCTGATGTTCTCCCATTCTGTTATTGGAAATTTAGTTGGTGTTATTTTCCTGTAAGGTCTTTTATGGAATGTTTCAATCAGGGAGAGCCGTGGATTTTGTGAGCCATCGCTGGGTGAGATTTGGGGGCTGTATTCACAGTGAATCTGGGTCTACACCATGATCAACAAATGAAGCATAAGATACAGAGAGGGGAAGTTCTGTAAAGAAGATGAGCGACCTCTTTGATGTCTAGCCTGGGTCTTCCAATTACATTTTCCAAATCTCCCAAACCGTGTGGGACAGTCTTGAGGGACGAAATGGTCTCCTCTGTTTCTGTGCACCATACTATAACAGTCAGTGGACTATAACAGCTCCTGTCTAGCCGGTTTGAGGGGTTTAATGGAACGCAGAAACATGCGACTGAGAAGCAGGAGTGGGTCATTAGAGGATTTGAGCCTTCTCCACCAGGCATTAAGATTGTGGCTGATCAGATTGTGGTCTGAGCCGCGTTTTCCTGCCTGTGTCCCATTTTCCATGAAACACTTCTCTGTCAAATCTTTAACTAACTCAGCTGTGAATACTTGTAATCAGAGAAGCACCACAAACTTCTGGGGAAGAGAATTCTCATTCGAATGGCCCTTTTAGAATTTTCCCTCATCCCGTTATCAGAATAAGAGAGTCATACAGCGTGATAACAGATCCTTTTGTCCAAATTGTCCACGCCAATCTGGCATCTTAATCAGATCTCTTCCCACTTGTCAGCATTTGGCCCACATCCCTCTTAACCATTGCTATTTATGTACCTTTCCAGATACATTTTAAACATGTAATTGTACTCGCTTTCACCACTTCTTCTGACAGTATGCCCACCAGCCTCTGTATGAAAACGTCTCCTCTCAAGTCCCTTCTAAGTCTTTGCCCTGTCACCTTCTCCCTATGCCATCTAGTTCTGGACGCCCCTACACTGGGAAAAAGATCTTGCCCATTCAGACTATCCATCCCCCTCAGGACTTTTTAAAACCTCTGTCATATCACCATTCAGACTCTGACTTTCCAGGGGAAAAAACCTCAACCTGTTCATCATCTCCCTGTAGCTCAAACCCTCAGATTCCCGAAAATCCTTGTAAATCTTTTCTGCACCCTTTCAAGCTTAACAAAAACTACCCTTTAGCAGAGTCAACTGACGTCTACGCGGTATTCTTAAAGTGGCCTCACCTACGTCCTGTACAAGCGCAACACGCTACCCCACTCCTATACTCAATGTTCTGACCGATTAAGGCAAGCATGCCAACTACATTCCTCACCACTCTACCGACCCAAACTCCACTTTCAATGAACTATGAATCTTCACCCGTAGGTTTCTTTGTTCAGCAACATTCCCCAGGGTACTACCATGCTTTAACTTACCAAAATGCAAAACCTCACAAATATCTAAATTAAACTCAATCTGCAAGTCCTTGGTGGTCAAGGATCCCGTTATATTCTGAGATAGTCTTCTTTACTGTGAACTGCACCACGTTGGTGATGTTATCTGTAAACTTACTAACCATGCCTCTGATAATCACATCAAAGTTGTTTATATCCGTGATGAAAAGCAGTGAGCTCAGCATTGATTCTTTCAGCACACCGCTGGCCACAGGTCTTCAGTCTGGAAAACAATCCATTACTTTCAATACAATTTTGTATCCAATTGGTTAGCTTTTCCTAGATAACATATAACCTAATTTCAGTAATCTGTCTACGATGGGGAACCTTATTACATGCCTTGTTGAAGTCTGTGTAAACAATATATACCACAGTGTCTTCTTCAATCTTCATTGTCACCTCTTCATAATACTCAATCCCATTAATTAAACATTATTTCCATCACACAAATCCATATTGACTGATCCTAATCAGTCCTTGTCTTTCTAAATAGATGGAAATCCTATCCCTCAGAATCCCCTCCAACGACCTCCTCGGCACTAACGTTGGCTGATTGAGTCGATAATTCCCTGTGTTGTTTTGGCTTACTGCTCCCTTTTGTAGCCCCACTCCTCCACTGGCCACAAAAAATAATGATGACTATGTTGGTGATGTGGCCAATGATATAATTCTCAGAAGTGTGTCAGGGTCAGTGTCAGGAACAAGTCAGGCAGATTTCTCTAATCTGCTAAAACAACACATTTATGACCAAAACAAAGTTACTCAAACTATGATGGAAAGAGGAATGACAAGAGGATATTGCAAATATGTACATTGATATTTTCCTTTGAAAAATACTGAGAAACACACACAGACACACACATAGACACACACAGACACACACGCCCACACGTACACACACACACATGTATTGTAGATACTAAACTGAAAAGCAAAATATCTGCAAAGTTAACTTGAAAGAACATTGTCCAAATATGATTCGAACACATGACCAAAGGAAGAATGAGAGTTTGACCCAAATGCTGTTCTATTTGTAGAGTCATCAAGCCCTACAGCATGGAGAGAGGCAGAGAGGCCCTTTGGCCCAAACTCGTCCATGCTGACCCAAATATCCAACCACACTAAACTAATTCCCAGCACTTGGCCCATAGCATTCTCGTCCTTTCCTATCCATGTACTTTCCCAAATGCCGTTTAAATTTCGTTAATACAAATGCTTCAACCACTTCCGTTGGCAGCTCATTCCCTTTGTGTGCCACTCTCTGTGTAAAGCAGTTTCCATCAGTTTCCCTTTTATTCATTCCCCTCTCACCTTAAACTGGTGCCCTCTCCTCCTTGATTCCCCAATTCTAGGGGAAAGAAAGGCTGGATCTATCCTATCCATGTAAACTTCTATAAGATGCCTCTCAGTCTCCTATTCACGAAAGAAAAAAGTCCTCGCTTGCCCAACCTCTCCCTATAATTCATACTGTTGAGTTCTGGCAACATTTTTGTAAATTCCATCTGCACACATTCCAAATGAAAAACATCCTTCCGATTCCAATGTGACTAAAACTGAACACAACTCTACAAATGCAGCCTCACCAACATCCTGTATCACTGCAACGTAACTTCCCAACTGCTCTCCTCCATGTCCTGACCGATGCATGCTTGTGTGGCAAAAGCCTTCTTCACTATCATGTCTAACTATGACCCTACTTTCAGAGAACGGTGGAACTCAACTCCATGGTCCCTCTGCTCAATTACACTCATTAATTTCCGACCAATCACCATGAAACTCCTACCTTGATCCAACGTTGCCAAAATATTCCTCGGCCCACTTCTCCAGTTTGATCAAGGTCCTGCTACAATTTCTGATATATGTCCTCACTGTCCACGATACCACCTATCTTAGTGTCATCTTCAAGTTTCCTAACCATGACATGTACATTCGCAAGAATATCATTGATACAGATAACGAACAGCAATGGGCCCAGCAGTGACTCCTGAGGCACTTCATGTGTCACAGGCCTCCAGTCCGAGAGCATCCATCCACAATTACCCTCTGCTTACTACCATGAAGCCAATTGTGTGTACAATTTGCCAGCTCTCTCTGGGGTCCATGCGATTCTAACCTTCCAGAACAGCCGATCAATGGTAACCTTGTTAAAGGCCTTAGTGAAAACCATACAGATGACGTATACCACCCTATCCTCATCAACATTACGGCTCACTTCATCAATGAACTCAAATAAACTTGAGATGCATGATCTTCCAGTCACAAAGCCATTCAATCTTTCCAGTCTAAAAACATCTATTAACAATAATTATTAAAATTAGTAATAACAAACGAATTAGTAAATAATAAGTTGTCATTTTCATTGGAGAATACATTGTCCATGGTATGTGATATTGGAACGTGTATCATGGGTGAAGGGCAGAATACATTTTGTCCCTGTGTCATTGAACTATGTTGAAAAAGGCAAGGGTGGCATGGTGGCTCAGTGGCTTGTACTGCTGCCTCATAGTGCCATGGATCCGGGTTTGGTTCCAGCTTCGGGTGACTTTCTGTGTGGAGTTTGCACATTCTCACTGTATTTGTGTGTGTTTCCTCTGGGTGCTCCATTTTCCTCCCACAATCCAAAGATGTATATGTCAGGTGAATTGGCCATGCTACGTTACCCATATTGTTATGTGCATTCGTCAGGGTTAAATATAGGGTAGGGGAATGGGACTGGGTGAGATACTGTTTGGAGGGTCGGTATGATCTTGTTGGGCCAAATGGCCTGTTCCCATACTGTAGGGAATCTGTCAAAAAAATATTTCTAAACAAACCTTATCTTTCCAGATGCATGTATATCTCATCCCTCAGAGTCTTATCAAGTAACCTACGTGCCACACATGTTAGACTTCCTGGTCTATCGATCCCAGATTTTTCTTTCCTTCCCTTCTTGAATAATGGCACATTTGCTCCTCTCCAATATTCTGGAACCTAACCTGTAGCTAACGATGATGCAAAAATATCAACCAGGGTCCCCGTAGTTTCCTCTGTAGCCTCTTGCAGTGTTCTTGGATGCATCTGTTTAGGACCAGGAGATTTATCCACCTTCATACATTGTAATGCATCCAACACGTCTTCTCCTGTGATATTGACTCACCCCAAGATAACACTTCTACCTTTGTTAACCTCCCAGGTCGTCATGTTTTTCTCCACGTTAAAGGCAGAAGAGAAATATTCATTGAGAATCTGGCAAATCTCCTACGGTTCTAGACATGCATGTCCACTTTGGAACTTGAGGGGTCATGCTCTCATTTTGTTATTCTTTTTACTTTAATATACTTGAAGAACCTCTTTGCATTCACCCTAATCTTCTCAGCCAAAGCTATCTTGTGCCCCCTTTTCGCACTCCCGATTTCCTTCTTCAGTAAGCTCCTGTATCCACTGTACATCTCCAGGGATTCCCTCGATCCCAGCTGCCTGGACCTGAGCCACGCCTCCATTTTGCTGGTCAAAGCCTCAATATCTCATGACATCCGAGGTTCCCTCTTCCTACCAACCTTGTCTTTTACACTCACAGTAACATATAGACCTTGAACTGTAGACATTTCACTTTTAAAGGCCTCCCACTTGCAGGAGGTCCCTTCGCCTGCAAACAAACCCCTCCAACCAACCCCTACAAGCTCCTGTCTAATTCCACCAAAAATCGCCTTGCCCCAAGTTTGAACTTGAACATGTGGAGCAGTTTTGTCCTTCTCCATAATTATTTAAAAATTAATAGAACTATGGTCACTGGTCCCAGAGTGCTCCCCCGCTGTCACCTCAGACACCTGCCCTGTCCTAGATCTTAGAGTAGGTCACGTTTCATCCCTTCCCGAGTTGCACGCGCTACTTACTGCTTGAGGAAACTATTCTGAACACACTTAATAAATACACCCCATCTCAGTCCTTAATTCTATGTCATTCCCAGTCTATGTTAGGAAAATTAAAATCTCCTACCAATGCAATCCTATTGGCCCTGCAAGTCTCCCCAGTCTGTCTACATATTTTTGTTCCCTTAATTCCTCGTTTACTATTTGGGGGCCTTTAGTACAATCCAAATCCTATCACCATTCCCTTCTTTTTATTAGCTCCCCAGACAAATCCGCACAGGATGATCCATCAGTTATTTTATCTCTGATTACTGCTGTGATACTCGCCTTAATCAAAAATGAAACTCCCCGTCCCCTCTTTCCACCATCTCTGTCGTGCATAAAACACCTGTATCCTGGTCCTTTAAGCTGCCAGTGCTGTCCCTCCCTTATACATGTTTCAGTAATGGCTACAATATCCCAGTCACACGCACTGATCCATGCCCTGATTTCATCGGCCTTACCTGTCAGACATCTTGCATTGGAACAGTTGCAATTTAATCCAACAGGCATTCCTTGCTCCCTGTCGTTGTCGAGCCTGACCTGTCTCTTCATTTTGCTGTTTCTAATTACTGTATCTCTTTCCAGCCTCGCACTTGCCTCCCTGCTGTTGAGGATCCCACCCGTCCCCAACCCCAGCCAATCTAGTTGAAATCCTCCCTTGCAGCAGTTGCAAACCTGCCTGCGAGGATATTGCTCCCCTTCCAGTTCAGATACAACCCGTCCTTCCTGAACACGTCACCTTGCCCCACAAAAGATCCCAGTAATCCAAAAATCTCTGCCACCTGAACCAATTCTTTAGCCACCCCTTCATCTGCCTTTTCCTCCTGTTCTTACCTTCACTAGCAATGAGCACTGGAAGTAAACTGGATATTACCACTGTCTTGGTCCTGTCTTTTCTCCTTTTTCCTCGCTCTCTACAATCACTCTGCAGGATGTAATTGCTATTTCTACCTGTGTCACTCTGTCCTTTGCACCAATGTGCACAATGACTTCTGGATGCTTTGCGCTACCCCTCCGCCACCCTCGGTGTGAACGTTCTGCAGCCGCTCTGAGACATCCTGGACCCTGGCATGTGGGAGGCTACACACCATTCCAGATTCCCATTTGCAGTCACAGAATCTCCTGTCTGTTCTATCGAGTCGGATAATTACTTCTGTAGTTTATCTGCTTGCACAGCCTTCTGACAATGGGATTTCTTTATGAAACAGTTGAATTTGGCTGAACTGTTTTGCTTCAGGTAATGGGGCGATTCTAATGAATCCTCTTCAGGAATCCTCCATTCGTGGAAAAGACGACTGGGCTTTTTATCACTCCACACATTGATGTAATGAGCGATAGGGAAACAGAATGGGAGCAGTAGAATGTTTCTCCACAGATAGGCTACATTTTCCATCTGTAAGTTAAATCAGTAACGTTATCAGTCCCACACTGGACTCTGTGAGGTCTTCTTGAACATTGTCCGAACGATATGATTCCATCACATTCTCGACTCCAGGTCAGTGCGTCATTGCAGAATCAATTCATTAACAATAAATGGTCCTACTTGTTTTGAAGATATTTTAATATGTGCTTGCATAATGTAAAAATAAGCGTTTCATGTCTTCACAATATCTGAGTTAAAATGAATATTCTTAAACATATACAGTAATTGCTGGAAAAGCTCAGCGTGTCTGTCTGCATGTAGGAAGAGAATTTACAGTTCATTTTTTCTGTCCAATGACCTTTCCTTTGAAACTGACTTATTCTTAAAGAACTTCCCCAGTTTTATTCTCCCACACAAGAAGAAATATCCATCCGGTATTCACCAACTACACTCTTCTCAAGATCTTATATGGTCAATAAAACATCCCTCATTCTCACCACCCAACTGTTAATTATTCATAACGTAATGCCTTCATTCCAAGAATGAGTAAAGAGAAATATCTTTGAGACGTTTCGAAAACAATTTTTTTTATTATTTTCAGTTTAGGCAGTTATAACTACACAAAATACAACAGATGTAATCTCAGCAATGCCCTGTGCTGATGCAGAAAACATCGCTAAGATCATACCCAATACCCCTTGCAGGAAACAGAATCACGACATTTACCTTCCAAATCACTTGCAACATCTTCAGGTTAATTTGATGTGATTCATGTACTAAGACACACAAATCCCTCTGTAACACTGAATTCTGCATTCTCCTTGCATTTAAATAAATTTCTGCTCTTTCGTCTTTTCCCCAAAACAGAAAATGTCCATCACATATATATTGCACTGTTTTTTTTTTCTGCTGAAGCTTTGCTCACAGCCAAGCTCTATCTGTATGGCATTGCTTGTTGCTGCGCCATCCCCCAGTCTGTGTCCCATTGCAGACGTTCTGCACTGCCACTGTCTGTATTACAATGCAGACGCTCTGACCTCCCCCTGTCTGTATCCCACCGCAGATGCTCTGCCCTCCCCGTCTGTATTCCATTGCAGATGCTCTACCCTCCCCCTGTCTATATCCCATAGCAGACTCTCTGCCCTCCTTCTGTCCGTATCACAATGCAGATGCTCTCCACCCCGTCTGTATCTCATTGCAAAAGCACTGTTCTCCCCCGTCTATATCACATTGCAGATGTTCTGCCTCCCCGTCTGGATCCAATAGCAGACACTATGCCCTCAGAATCCCATTGCACACGCTCTTCCCTCCCCCCTGTCTGTATCCCATTGCAGAAGTGCACTCCTCCCCTGTCTGTATCCCATTGCAGACGCTCCTCCCTTCCCCTGTCTGCAGGCCATTGCAGAGGTGCATCCCTCCCCTATTCTGTCCCCCATTGCAGATGCTCTGCCCTCCACTCTCTGTATCTCATTTCCCTCCACTGTCTGTATTCCCTTGCAGATGCTCTGCCCTCCCCCTGTATCTATTCCATTGCAGACGCTCTGCCCTCCCCCGTCTGTGTCCCATTGCAGACGCTCTGCTCTTCCCCGTCTGTATCCCAATGCAGACGCTCTGTCTCCATTTGACATCTTATTGAATGACTATCCCGGTGAATGATCAAACTGAGCTCCATTTCCTTCATCCGGTTCATTAGAATAGCTTGTAATTTGTTGATGACCTCACATAGATCCCTGAAGAATTCCACTCGTTACAGCTTTCCAAAGACAAAATGAGTAATGATCTCTACTCTGCATTTCCTGACAGCTTCCCAGGGCGCCCCTGCTTCTGCATAACAGCCTGGAATGGTTATATGGCGTCCCCCTGTGCTTTGTAATTTACTGAGTACTTCATTCTGTTTGGTGCGGCCTGTTTGGTGCAGCCCATTTTGCCGCAGACCCATTTAGGGCAGAACTATTTCAGCGCAGCTCATATTTATTCCTTTTCAGGCTTCGATAAAAGCATTAATCAAAGCAATAAAAATAAAAATAATGTTTAGTCCCTTGAGTAAAAATGTTAAAAAGACACTTGAGTAAGTACAACATTGACTCAGAATTTTCTTTCAGAGATAAAATGATCATTGGCCTTGCATTTATTCACATTGAAAACATTCATGAAGCTATTGAACATTTGTCTGCTGCGCTTCCAGATGAACTCCAGCCGCTGCGGGACTGGTTTGAGGATAACTATGCAGGTAAAAGATTACGCAGAGGAAATGGTCGGCGTTCACTGCTTTTTCCAGTTGGAATGTGGAATTTATATGAAAGAACTTTAAACAATGAGGACAAAACAAACAATAATGCAGAAGCTGCCCACAGGGGCTGACAATGCGAACTTGATGTCGAACATCCAGTTATTTGGAAATATATTGACAGTTTACGAAAAGTTCAGAGGGGAAGGAACATTTACTATGAGCATTTGATAGCAGGGCATGATATTCCGTTGAAATTAAAGAAACAGATGCTAGAATACAAACACTCGTAAGAAGATTTAGTGAGAGAAATGATGTCGAGTATTTACGAGGATTGGCCATAATTTTGAATGAACGTCATGTTTTAGATTTTTCGTAATGAACTTATATCTTTTATTTTTTTCTTTTTAACATTTTTACTGCAGAGAATAAACATTATTTTTATTTTTAGTCTTTCATTAATGCTTTTAACTAAGCCTGAAAAGTGAGAGAGATGAGATTGGAAATGCCAACGAGTTTAAATTGAGAATTGCTCTTGACTGAACATTGCTTCTTGCTTGATTGGTGGGCTGTGGATGTGTCAGAATCTCCACACAAGGTGGCCTGGTCGTCTCTGGCTCTTTTCAGGATCCTCCCCACATGTCGAGGCAGACAGCGAGGGAACGGATAGAGACACTATAACACCCAGCTTAGTCCTTTATGTCCTATTCCAGGCTGTTTCGTCTGGAATGGGAGAATAAGAGGGACGGAGTGAGGGTGGGAGTGAGTGTCCTTGTGGTTATTGCTGGTATAGGGGAAGGGGGAAGGGTGAGGTATCCGGAGGGAGCCTGACCACAGTGTTGTATCCATGCAGTGGTATTAGTGTGTGGGGCTATTGCGTCAGTGACAGAAAAAGTGAGGGAGGGAAGGTGCTGAATTCAACAGTGAGTGTGGTCGTGGTTGAGCCTTATTTTGAGATAAAGTGTGAGCCTTGTTCGGGGGTAAGTGCTCTAACAGATATACAGTGAGTGCGAGGGAGCAGAAGAATATGGTTACACTCATACTGGCAAAGTGGGGGGAAAGAATATTGATGCTTGTCCTGTATTGCTGACCAATTCTTCAGATTATCTCAGCGTTGAGGTGAGTCTCCCTGATGGTCTTGTCCAAGTCTATCGGTAATAAAGCCACAGATCCTTTCCATCACTTCCAACAGAATCAGTTTGGGTGGATCTTACAAATAGCAAGGTGAAGCAAACTTTAGTGTGTTATATATCAAAACCAAATCTGTCACGTGAATACTTTACAACATATGCTCTGGAAATTAGGTATGCAAGTATATGCAAGGGGGAGCAATGACACAGTGATATTATCGCTGGGCTCTTAACCCAGAGACCCAGGTAATATTCTGGGGACGTGAATTCAAATCCTGCCATGGTGGAATTTGAATTCAATATGTATCTGGAATCAAGGGTTTATGATGACCAGGAATCCATTGTCGATTGTTGGAAAAACTCATCTGGTTCACTGATGTCCTTGAGGGAAGGATACTGCTGTCCTTACCTGGTGTGGCCTGCATGTGACCCCAGACTCAAGACAACGCTGCTGACTCTTAGCTGCCCTCTGACATGGGCAATAAATACTGGTTATCCAGCGACGCCCTCATCCTGTGAATGAGTAACAAATAATCGTGGGTGCTGCAGTAATAATGGATGGTCTCAAGTTGCACCGAAACTGCAGTGACTACTAATGCTGTGAAGAAAACCTTCCGTAAGTGTGTATTAGGTAGGTTGAACATTATGTTGTGAACCAAACTCGAGAGCAGGTTATTTCAGATTTGGTGTTGTGTGGTCAGGAGGACTAATTAATAACCTTGCTCTGAAGCAGCTTTGGAGGAATTGTAACATCAATATGTTGCATTTTTACACGGGGTCTGAATACAAGATCGAATGTTTGAACATTCTGGTCAAACATCATGGAAGCCCGGAGGCTGGAGGGTCAAGTACGCTCCAATGAATTGGGGAAGTATAATATAACATTCAATGGGATAAGCAATGATTCTGAGAGTCATAGAGTCCGACAGCACAGAGAAAGGCCCTTCAGACCAAATTGATCCATTCCAAACAAAATGACGATTCACATTAACCCCATTTACCTGCCCTTGCCCCATATCCTTCTTATTCTTTCCTATCCGTGTATTTGTCCAAATGCATTTTAAATTTTGTTGAATGTACCTCCCTCAACCACTTCTGCTGGCAGCTCATTCCATGTGCATACCACCCTTTTTGTAAAAGAAATTGCCCCTCAGGTTCCCTTTTACTCTTTCCCCTCGGATCTTAAATTGATGCCCTCTAGTCCATGGGTTGCTCAATCCTGTGGAAAAAAAAGACTGAGTGCATTCACACTATCCATGCTTCCCATGATACTATACACTTCTATCAGATCCCCCTCAGTCTCATACACTCTAAAGTAAAAAGTTCTAGCTTGTCCAACCTCTCACTATATCTCAGACCATTGAGTCCAGGCAACATCCTTGTAAATTTCTTCTGCACTATTTCCAGTTTAATAACATTCTTCCTGTAGCAAAGTGAACAACACTAAACATAGCACTACCTGTATTGCCTCACCAGCATCCTGTATAACTGCAACATTAATCCCTAATTTCGATAATCATTACTCTGACTGATGAAAGCCAGTGTGCCAAATGCCTTTTTCACTGCCCTATCTACCTGTGACTCCATTTACAGAGAACCTTGAACCTGAATTCCAAGGTCCCTTTGTCTCAATACACTCCTTAAGACTCTGTCATTCACCATGAAACTCCTACTTGATTTGACTTTCTGAAATGCAAGAACTGACACTTATCTGCAAATATATATACAATAATACAAACAGCAATGGCCCCAGAACCGACCCCTGAGGCATTCCACTCATCACAGACCTTCAGTCCGACAAGCATGCTTCCACTATTACTCTATGTTTCATTCCAACAAGCAAATCTTGGATCTGATTTGCCAGCTCCCCCTCAATTCCATATGATCTAAACTTCCAGAGCAGCCTCCCATGTGGAATCTTACTGAAGGCCTTAATGAAATCCATTTACATTACGTACACCAACATGCCCTTGTCAAAGTTACTGGTCATTTCACCACAGCACTCTCACAAATCTTTGAGCCATGATTCCCCCATGCACACAGACATTCTGACTGCTCATAACCACACCCTGCCGGTCCAAATGCATGTATATCATCTCTCCCAGAGTCTTCTCAAGAAACCTACCTACTATAGATGTTAGGTTTATTGGTCTATAATTTCCAGGTTTTTCTTTGTAGCCCGTCTTGAATAAGGACCCTGCATTCGCTTCACTCCAGTCCTGCGTGAGCTCACCCGCTGGCTACCGATGTTGATAGGCCAACAAGAGGTGAGGCCATACTGGATTTGGTTCTGGGTAACGAACCAGGCCATGTGTTAGAATTAGAGGTAGGTGAGCACTTTGGGGACAGTGACCACAATTCGGTGACTTTTACATTCTTTGAGAAGGTGACTAAGGAAGTGGACGAGGGTTAAGCAGTAGATGTGGTGTATATGGATTTTAGCA
>NW_025212771.1:0-1247 GCF_004010195.1 Chiloscyllium plagiosum | reverse complement strand
ACCAAAGGGTCTGCTTCTGTGCTGTACATCTCTATGACTCTCTGACTAAGTTGAGAAAACATTTCTTCACTCAGCATGATGCACCTATGGAATTTGCTACTTCAGAATGGTAGACCACTGAGTATATGGCGTACTGGCTTTTATTGGTAGAGGAATTGAGTTCCGGAGTCCTGGGGTCATGTTGCAGTTGTATAAGACTCTGGTGCGGCCGCATCTGGAGTATTGTGTGCAGTTTTGGTCGCCATACTATAGGAAGGATGTGGAGGCACTGGAACGGGTGCAGAGGAGGTTTTCCAGGATGTTGCCTGGTATGGTAGGAAGATCGTCTGAGGAAAGGCCGAGGCACTTGGGGTTGTTTTCATTGTAGAAAAGAAGGTTTAGGGGCGACTTGATCGAGGTGTACAAGATGATTAGGGGGTTAGATAGGGTTGACAGTGAGAATCTTTTTCCACGTATGGAGTCAAATATTACAAGGGGGCAGAGCTTTAAATTAAGGGGTGGTAGGTATAGGACAGATGTTAGGCTAGTGTAGATTCGGTCGACTTGGATCGGCGCAACATCGAGGGCCGAAGGGCTTGTACTGCGCTGTATTCTTCTATGTTCTATGTTCTATGATACAAAAGTACCAGCCAGGGCCCCCGCTATTACTTTCTTGTCCTTCTGCAGTGTTCCTGAATATATCTGGTCAGGCCCAGGAGATTTATAGAAATACTGCATAGTCTGAAAGATATGTCTACTTATTTCAGGTGAAAACATCAAAGAGTGAGTAAGTGACTTAATGATGATTAACATAACAAATTAAAGAATATATTAATCACACGAAGTGACATCACAAGAATTCCAGACATTGTGGAATCCTAAGAATTCTCAGAAAATTGCAATTCAGAAAAGGAGGGCCATGAAACTGATCAGGAAATCAAAAAGCGAACATGCATGCAAACACACAGGAACATAAAGACGGCAAAAATCTATGATTTATATTTCAAAAGAAAAAAACAAAGTCGTGAAATGTGGAAATTTGCAATCGGGAGAGACGAGTTTATGGTGGATAACAGGGAAGTGGCAAAGCAAATGACCAGTTACTTTACTTATGTCTTAATGGAGTAAGATCCAGAAAATCACGCAGAAATACAAAGTGATCATACAGGACTTGTGGAAGTAAAGACATGAAGTCAATTCATATCAGTAACAAGGCAATATTGAATATGCAGCTGTATTGAGCATTGCTAAGCTTGACAAACCAGATG
>NW_025212770.1:14467-28470 GCF_004010195.1 Chiloscyllium plagiosum | reverse complement strand
GATATGCTCGCCAATCCACTACAAAATTAGAGTTAATGTAGGAGGCAGAGGGTAGTAGACGACTGATTTTCAGACTGGAACCCTGTGACCAATGGTGTAACACAAAGTGCTGAGTCCACTTCTTTTGTCATTTATATAAAGGAAATTGGATGTGAATATTTGCCTGTTTATTATGTTTACAGATCAAATCAAAATTGGAGGTGCAGTGGCCTAGCAATTGGAGTACAATGGGACCTTGATCAGATGGGTGAAGGAGTGACAGATGGAGTTAAATTTTGATAAATGTGAAGTGCTGCATTTTGGAAAGGACATATACAATTAATGGTGTGGTCCTGGGGAGTGTTGTTGAACAAAAGGGTGCAGGATCATTGTTCCTTAATAGTGGAGTCGCTGGTCAACAGCGTGGTTAAGAAGGGGTTTGGTATGCTTGCCTTTATTGGTCAGTACGTTGAGTCCTGGGGAGTGTTGTTGAACAAAAGGGTGCAGGATCATTGTTCCTTCAAAGTGGAGTCGCTGGTCAACAGCGTGGTGAAGAAGGTGTTTGGTAGGCTTGCCTTTATTGGTCAGTACGTTGAGTATGTGAGTTAGGGGATCATATTGCAACTGGGCTAGATGTTGGTAAGGTGACGTTTAGAATATTGTGTCTAATTTGGTTCTCATTGCTATAGGAAAGACGTTGTTAATCCTGAGAGGTTGCAGAAAAGATTTACAAAGGTAGTGCTGGGTATGGAGGGATTGAGCTACAGGGAGGGTCTAGACAGACTGAGGATTGTTTACTCTGGAGCATCGGAGGCTGAGGCGTAACATTATAGAGGTTTATCAAATCATGAGGAACATGGATAAACTGAATATCAAAGGTCCTTTTCCCAGGATCGGTGAGACCAAAACTATCGGACAAACACTTAAGGTGAGAGGAGAAAGACTTTAATGGGATAACATTTTCATGCAGATTGTGGTGTGTGTATGGATTGAGCTGTCAAAGAAAGTGATGCAAGCTGCTAAAGTTACAAAATTTCAAATGTTTCTGGATGTACATATTAATAGGAATGATAAGAATGATCTAGGGCTAATGTTGGTAAATGAGTTGAGATAAGGTTGGGATGTTTGATTTATGTGGACATGGTTCCCTGCTGTATGACACTGTAAGAGAGATGACACGGAATTCTACAAGGTCCATTTGAGTGGGAATTCTCTTCCTGAGAGGTATGTGTTGCCTCTCTGTTCACATTTATTCAAACTGAGTTCATTAAGTATTTTACAAAGATTGATTTATGAATAATAGGATAGAGACAGGAAAGTGGGGCTGAGACCAAAACCTGATCAGCCACAATCTTCGTGCCTGGTGGAGAAGGTTCATAATGTCAAACAACCTAACCCTGCTCCTGAGTGCGATGCTCCATTGTTCCATTCAACCCCTCTAACCTGCTAGACAGGAGCAGTTGGAGGCCACTTACTGCTATAACCTGGTGCACAGAAACACGGAAGACCATTCAGAGATCTTTCAGTGATCTAGCTCCCCTGACTCTCCTGAATAGAGAATTCCTGACGTTCACTACACTCTGTTTGATGAAACCATTGTCTGCTCTTACACCAAGATATATTGATACGAACGATAGAGGTGAATACAAGGGCTTGGCTAAGAGTGACTGGTCATGATATCAAGGCGGTATTTATATGAGGAAGACATCAAGGAGCCTGAGCAAAATCTCACTTCATAAGAATCCATTGCAAACTCTCCGCTGTTTGGAGTCATTTACAGCACAAGGGAAGATATTTATCATCAGTGGGCATTAATAATCTCAGCTGTGGGGCATCACTCAGTGGAGCTCCCCCAGTTCAGGCATCTCTAGTTGGACAGCGGGGAATCCATGCATTGTGAAGCAGGCCATTCAGTCCATTGAGGTCTCACTAAACAGAAGTGGGGATATTCACTGTCGGTTACACAATGTTCAGAAAACTTCCCTCGGGTCCTAAAGTAGTCTTTGTCCATGCACAACAAAGACCTGGACAGCATTCAAGTTAACGTGTCGGCAACATTCTTGGAAAAGCGCTGCCAAACACTGCGCATTTCCACAGTAAACAAAGGAGTTCATTCTGTACCTCAATCCGGCTTCACAAGAATGAGGAAAAGTCATTCAGCCCCTCAAAACTATTGTACAAAGGAGGGACAGCCAATTCAGTCCCTCCTGCCTTTCGCACAGGAAGACAAGCAGTCTGTCCAACAGCACATGTCACTTACACAGGATCAGAAAGTGACCATTTCACACCTTCTGAGACCTCACAAGCCTTCCGTCCAGAGAGAAAATAAGCTACTCTGTTCATTTTGCCCATTATCCAACTTTTAATCCATTCGGTGTATTCCACCCTTACCTACCCATGGGCGCTAGCATTCTCCACCCACCTGCATTTAAAAATGTCAAACTTCTTCTGTAAATTCAAATACGTCAGTCTCGCTGGTTCTCAGTTGTCAATGATACAACGGACAGAGTCCACAAACTCCAGCAGGTTTAGCAAAGATCATTTGCCTTTACTGAACCTCGGCAAAATCCATCAAATTATATCATTGTTCTCCAGGTTTCTTGTTGTCACATTTATTCTAAAAGACTACAATGTTTTTTTTTTCTCACAGCTGACATCAAGGTATTTAGTTTTATGTTTTCACTCTCTGTCCTGTTTTCAATATTTATGTTTACAATATTTATGTTTTCCAGGCTACAGGATCCTTTCCAGACTCAAAGCAGCTCTGAAGAATAATTAGTAATTCTTTCACTGGTTCTGTTGCCACTTCCTCAATACTCAGTGATGGAACTCATCAGATGCAGCACCTTACCAACCTTTAATTCGAATGGATTTTCAAAAACATTAATTCTCGTTGCACTCAGTTCCGCATGTTCATCACTCCCCCTGTTCCCTTGTACATCTGGAAGTTTGCTTCTGTACCTTACTCAAGGAGAGGGACTCAATGTCTTCCTCTCAGCTGGCAGATGGCTTCTGACAGCCAGTGAATATTTCGGAGGACTGCACTTCAGAATGATGAATATGTTAACAACTCCTGCCTGGAAAGTTCCAGAATTAATCCAGTTCACTTCATGTTGAGTCCTGTTTCTGGTGTGAGTTTATAGGTTATATTGATGGAGGGGACACAGCTCAGTGACCACCTCATTTTTGGAATGTTCACATTATACGTTTGGAATTGGTTCAGCTAAGAAAAATATTCCTGGAAATCCCAGGGAGGATAGTACAGTACCCATCTCTTACCCGTGTACAGAGCTTACCTTCTGTATAATCATGGCTCTATTTGTTTCCCAAACACTCTATGAATGCAGTGTCCAGAGTAGGGTAACCAGACCCTCAGATCTCTCTGAATACATGCAGCAGCTGATAATACTCAAACCCTAGGATAGCACCCACTGAACCTCCCCTTACTGTTTCATGACAGGCACTAGTCAAAATCTCTCACACACATAGTGCACCCATTTCGTGTTGAAAATGATTTTCTTCCTGGCTGAAAAAGCCGTTAAATCTCTGCACAGTCCTACAGTAACAGTCCCTTTTTCTGAAGAAGCAGTTGACAATGTCACATTACGTTTCTCTGTATCCAACCAACTATAAGGACAGCATCAATATTGCCAATGGAGTTGATCTTCACACTCAGAGAAGAGCGATGGAGGCAATATAACTCACTTTAAACAGGAGCATATCTAAGTTGACGTGATATTCACGAATAAGTGAAAAAGGAGTTATGTTAGAAGAAGTTCTCTTTTTATTTTCCTTCTACTTCCTCATCAGCAGTCCCTTTTTTTGCATTTCATTTATTTCCCTGTCTTTCTCTCTCTCTTGTTCTCTCTCTTGCTGGACATTTCTCCATCCATTCAACTAACTTCCCCTTCACTCATCCAGCCATCCCTGATAGAAATAATATTACTTCTCAGTTGCTTTCAGTGTTGATGCAGGATCACTATACTTGCAACTGTATCTGATTTTCTCCTGACAGAGGCTGCCATACTTGCTGAGATTCATCAATATTTTCAGACGCTGGAGAATTTTATTTCAAATCTCCAACATCCATAGTTCCGTGGTTTATGTCACCTTTAATGTTGTTGTTTCACAGGATGTCAGCATCACCATCAATGGCAGCATTTGTTGTTCATCACTAACTGCCCTTGACTGTGAGGCCATTTGTCAAGGCAATATGGAGCAACCATGTGGTCATTGGTCTGAAGTCACACTTAGTTTCTTTAAAAAAGGCTATAAGTGAAATAATGAAAGAAATCCTGAAGGTTTATGGTTGCCATTAGTAAAATGAGATTTCATTCCATTTTTTGTCATTCGAATTTAAGTTCTGTCATTGGCTGTGATAGGATTTGAAACAATATCTTTAAAGTTATAACCTGTGCCTCTCAATTACACATCCAGTGACATTGTTACTCTGATATGGGGTCTATTATTAAATAGCTGGAGAAGCAAGAACAAGTTTGTATTCAAAATATTTGCAATAGGAGGAGAGATCAGAAGAGAACTGGAGCCGTAAATCTGAAGTTAACAAGGGGACAGTTGATAGCTAATTCAACAACAGCACTGAGGCAGAGCTGGAGACTGGGGATATTACAGAGCTGTGTGTGGGCAGGTTTGATGGCAGAGAAAATACAGAGAAACAGTTGAGGGTGAAACGAAGACAAAATGTTCTAAACAATTTCGTTCCTTCTTAGATATTTATGAGAGAGGAGTCTGAGATTGGTGGAAATGAAGTGGAGCTTGTGACTGAACTGAAGATAACAGTTTATGCATTTGTTAAATTTTATTAACTGAAATAGTAATAACCATCACCACAGTTTATAGAAATGACAAAGGTAGGCTTACCAGGAACACCAATCATAGCGAGCATGGGATAGTAACCTGCTTGAATAATCATCAGTACGGCTTGTATCCGCAACTCTAACCATGCCCAATCCAGTGAAAGAAAGTAAAGACCATCGGATAAACTTCTGTCCATGGTTGGAACATTACAGTCTATTGTTCTAAAACTCTCTTCCTCGCCGTCTCTCTGTAGCTGCCGATCCCAATCATCTTCAGGATGACAGTGCCACTGATACTGTGAGATTAAACGTTGAAGGAATCCCCTTATTAATAGAAGAGGAAACCCTCCAGTGACCCAGTTAAGATCCATGGAGACTGACATCAATCACAGTCACTTTACAAACAGCTCCAGTTAACCCCTTTCGCAACAACCCTGACATATGACAATAATACTTTGTCTTCCTGAGATGTTGACATCGCTGACTATTGGGCTAATGGCACATCTCGAATTGTAAAGTTAGAGGTGAGGCAGAGAGATGATGCTTTCTCTTCACAAGCTCGATGATTCTCCTGCGTTTTGGCAGGGTCGGAATTGCTGTGCTCCAAAGGCCGTCTGTGTCTGCTCACCAGGCCTGCTGCATCCTTTGGCTTTATTTATTTATAATTAACTTTGACATTTATCTTATCAACATTGCACGGCTCAGCTGGGGTTAGGCATCTTTGAGAGGCTTCTACAGTGGCATAAGCAGTGTAGATACATTTCGTTCCTTGTGGTCCTTCCAGCCGCAGCCTGGTCCAGTGGAGTGATGGACAAACTCTCCCAGAACCAGGATTTTCAGGTTTTCCTTTCGCCAGTAATTGCTGGGGTCTCAGCAGAGTTGGAAGGCAGTAAATCTCTCCCGGCTGCTACACACTCTGAGATTTCTGTCAGAATTGGCTTCTGATGTTCATTCCTCCTGGATTGGAGAGCTGCATGCGAAACAATATGTTTCCTGAATTTCTTTTGTGACAAGTGTGTGTTTTAAGGATGTCACCATGTTGGAGCAGTTACTGTTTAGTAATTAAATAACCGTTACATTTTCCAATACATGAAGTTATTCCAAGTTCCTCTTATTTTTATTGTATTTTGTCTACAATGCTTTAATAAATTGTATTTTGCTTAATGTCGAATATTTTGTCCAAACGAATTGCATCTGAAACACAGCACCTACCTGGCAATTACCTTTAAAATAAGAAAACGTTCGGGTTGAGAGTACCTTATGCATATATTTGGAGGAGCGTTTGCTCGGCTCCATAACAAGAAGGACAGGTATTCATGTTGTAATTGGATAATTACTTAATGGGCAATAAGTTGCAAAAACACGGGGTTTGACAACTGAATGCGCCGAGCTGGACCAGTGATAATTGTGTCAGGAATTATATCAGATACAAAATTCACCTCACAGATCCAGCCCAGACAATTATGAGACCAGATGAGACTGTGCAGACCAGGCTCAGTACAACTCAGCAATCTGTCCAGGGTGGAATACTATGCAGCTCTCACTAATCCATCTGTCCAACATGGGGAACAGTACACACACCAGTGCATTGATTCAGAAACCTGGACGAAACGGTCTGTAGTGCATGGGGTGATATGCTTCCCACACCATAAACGTTGACAAGGTATCTGTTCAGTACGGGGAGTTGTACAGTGAATAGCATTGCATTGATCTGTAAACCAGGAGCAGTTACCCTCCCAGCATGTAGAGCTGTATACACCACCCCAGTACATTGCTCAGTAAGACGGTGTTAGATCGCAGCCGAGCTTGGGGAAACTTGCAGCCCATGCTAGAAGTGACGGAATGTGCAGCCCCCATCCATTTATTGTTTCTTATCTCCGTTGAAACATGACAAGGGGTGCTGTGGGAGTGAAACACACTGCTAGAGAGAGATGTCAGGGAAATCAGTTTAAATACCAAAAATCAAGAGTTTTGGGAAAAGGAGAAAAGGAGATTGAGAGACAATTTCATGGAAGACCACAGGTTTCAGAATGCTGAAGGAAGATATTTCAATGGCATTTTGCAACGTTAGCCAGTATTCCCAGGAATGATGGATGAACGAGATATTGGTGTGAGTCCAGATGACGGAGAGTTTTGCATGATGATTTGTTCTGCAGCTTTGTAACTGTGAGTGGGGTCAGAAGAGTCTTCGATTCATTGGGCTCAATGTAATAATAATTTCTCTCAGTGCCATTTTCATTGAGTGTGACAGAGGGATTGTCTGCATGACTCCGAACTAATTTCCTGGTGCTATCGTATCGAACGCACCTCATTAACTACCCACCCCACCCCTTGGTATCCCTCTCATTCACTGCCAGCCCGATTCTCCCACACATCATGGCTTGTGGTACTCACCATCGCCCGGATGCCCCTGGATATTCCATGATTCCTGGCACTGGTGTCATCTTTAAAAGGCCATGTGCAAACATTTGAGCTTTCTCACTTCGGAGCTGCCCTGCATAGTTTACTCATAGCATGGCAGATAAGGGGCAATTACACCACGGTGTGTCGACAGGAGCACGGAGGGCCTGGTGGATGGGCTAGTACAGACGAGGATCATTCTCTTCCCAGAGGGGGCTACACTACAAGACCCACCAAGCATGATCTGAGCTCGCCACCCAGCTCAGTGCATCTATGGTCTGAAGAAATGTCCAGCAAGACAGGACAAGCATCAATAACATTCCCCGCTCTGTTAGGATAAGGGTCACCATGTTCTCTCTGCTCCCTCACACTCACTGTATATCTGTTATAGAACCCCCAAACAAGGCTCATGCTCCACCACTGTCACTGCCGCATGCAGCAGCTTCCCTTTCTGCCTCTCCCCCTCTCTCAATACCAACAAAAGGTAAAAGAATGTTCTGGAGAATGCTGATTATGTAATGTTCCAGATAATGCTCTAAATAATTACAATTTTCAGGAAAATGTCAGCGCCCCAGTATGAAACTCATAAGGGGAGGGAGTAAGCTTTTGTAAATCAGATATTATGCAATTCCATCATGAGGCTATTCAGTCCTTCAAATGTGCTCTCGTATTTAATAAGATCGCGATTGATCTGATGCTTTTCGCAATTCAATGTCACAGGAACTTTCAGTCATTCAACCCCCTGGGTTCCAGTCACTGACCAGACGACACTCAGGCACTTTTACCCCGGTTTTCTTCAAGCACCTGTTCGAGGGCATTTCCCATGAAGATGGACTCTGCAAACAATATATTCCATCAGCTTCATGCTTTTGTGTAATGGTAAGCACATTTTACATAGACCAATCAAAAGTATACACTTATTTGTGGAGATCGATATCAAATTTCAATTAATAATTCTGATTATTTCACTTGTCTCACCGTATTTTATTCAGCCTAAGGTGGCTGCTAATCACTTGTCTCGTTATAAAATACTATTTATAGCAGAGAACGATTTAATCCTCAGCTGTTATCTTGACCGTTATCTAAATTGTACCTTTTTCCTTGTTATGATTGTTTCTCTTGCCCTTTGTCTGTGCCTGTTTCTGTCTGCAACAGTTACGCAGTCTCCCACTCAGTTGGCTGGATGGCTGATTTGTGATGCACAGGTCGGTCAACAGCGCTGGTTTAAGTCCCCACACTGACAGAGGTTACCATGAAGAGGATGCTCTCTCAATCTCACCCCATCACCCGAGATGTGGTGACCCTCAGGTTAAACCTGCTTGAGTGGTCTCTCTCTCTCTCTAATGACAGAGCAGTCCCATGGCCCTTTCGAAATATATTCTATCACTGCTACATTTTTTTTTTTTTCCTATTTTATAATTTTGTCTTGCATTATATTCCTGTATGTTTTGAATCTGTGTCATTTGGTACCACTGTCAGCATATCTCCCACACTTCATATTCCTGCTTAATAATCCTTAACTCTATTGTTATTTATGAACTTTCCGTCTGTGCCTCAAAAAAAAAGAATTCAATACCTCTGTCTCCAATACTCTGCGGGGAAGAGAGTTACAAAGACTCACAACACTGAGAAAACAAACATGCAAATCATCTGAGATTATTTTCTGTATCCTTACCTGAGTATTGATGCAATGACATTGGAAGCAGATCAGATATGTTATGCTTCACATATTCCAACGATGAAGGGCTTATATTATGAAGGCTTTAACAGGTTACTCTTGGAATGAGAGCTGATCTTATTTATACATAAAAAACCTTGCGGAGAGCAGATCAGGAAGATGCCGACTGGGTATTTGTATAGTCCAAACTTGTTGTCATTGTCATAGAATCTCTACAGTGTGGATGCAGGACAGTGTGCCCATCGAATCCACATCAACTAACGAAGCAGCATCGCACACAAACCTGCCTCCATGTAACCCTATATTTCTCATGACTAACCCACCTAACCGACACATCCCTGGACACTATGGGCAATCTAACATGGCCAATCCACACTAAGCTGCATATCTTTGCTCTGTGGGAGGAAACTGGGGCACTGGGAGGAAACCCCCACAGACACGTGGGGGGCGGCACGGTGGCACAGTGGTTAGCACTGCTGCCTCACAGCGCCATGAGACCCGGGTTCAATTCCCGTCTCAGGCGACTGACTGTGTGGAGTTTGCACATTCTCCCCGTGTCTGCGTGGGTTTCCTCCGGGTGCTCCGGTTTCCTCCCACAGTCCAAAGATGTGCAGGTCAGGTGAATTGGCCATGCTAAATTGCCAGTAGTGTTAGGTAAGGGGTAAATGTCGGGGTATGGGTGGGTTTCGCTTCGGCGGGTCAGTGTGGACTTGTTGGGCCGAAGGGCCTGTTTCCACACTGTAAGTAATCTAATCTAATCTCAAACTCCATAGAGGTTCGCTCGAGGTTGCAAAATTTGAACCCTTCCATTCCTGATGGCGAGCTTTTATTCGAAATGACGATTTTACTGCATCTCGGATGCTGCCTGACCAGCGGTACTTTTCCAGCACCACTCTCATCTAGACGTTGGAGTTGAAACCAGCCGTGCTATCCACATATCTACCATGTCCCTCTGTTAGATATATACGTTACTTGTGTCTGACTAAAGAAATCTGCCTGACTTCTTCTTATCACTGATCCTGACACTGTTTGAGACCTTTATTATCAGCCATTTCAAGAATCTGGTTGCATTTAAAATTTGTTGTGAGCAGTGGAGGAGTGGGACTAGAAAAGGATACAGTGACACCCTTCAACCTCAGTCAGAACCGGAGTGAAGAGAAACTCACAAAGTGAGGACTCGTTCAAGTGCGAATTCTTGTTCTCATAAGTTTGGGATAGCGGAATCTTTATATTATATCAAGGCTAGCTTCGTCTGACTTTCTATAGACAGGTAAACCAGGGATAATGGTGCATGGAGAGGTAAGTGCAGCTGGGACCACAATAAGATGAGTCATAATCGTTTTTAATTGTGGAGTAGTGTCAAAGGGTCGAATGCCGTCGTTGTGTCCCTCAGCTCTGTGTTCTGATGTTCCATTCAGCCCTTCAGGCCTGCTACACAGGAGCAGACCGAGGCTACTCCAATTGTTAGGTGTAATTTCGGAAATGTTCTTGAAAAATCCAAGCCGGGTCAGGAAGTGACCATCAGGACCCCCTCCAATCCCTCTTTCCAGGCTTCTCCTCTCTGTAACCTCTGCTGGAAATGTGGGTCATGTTGCAGATCCAGATTGCTGTGAATACAGCCCCCTGCCGAGCCCAGTGTTAACAAAAACAAATCCTCTGTTCTCCCTGAATGCAACATTCTACAGCACGACTTCTAGGAAAATTACCACTTTCCAACAGCATAACTTTAGTACGTAAGGAATGAGAACATGCCTGGGCCAATAGGCCCCTCAAGTCTGGACTGTCGGTCAATAAGTGCATGGCTGATCTACTCCAGGGCTCAACTCCACTTTCCATCTAACCCCTTGTATCCCTAAACTCGCTGATGTGTCAAAACCGAATCCACCCCGTCGGTAAATACATTCAGTGACTCACTGAGTTAGGGAATTCTGGATATTCACTATCTTCTAAGTGGAGACATTTATTTACATCTCAGTTTGAAATCGATATCCCTAATGGAATGGAACCACAACTTAACATCTACCTTGTCAATACCCCTCTGTATCTTGTACGTTTCAGTAACATCACCCTCATTAAATTCAAACACAATGAACAAACACCTCACCATTGTTGATGTACTCAATAATCGAACCCTTTTATCCCAGAAATCCGCCTAATGAATTAAACTAGTTAATTTCTGCATCAACATGTTGATTTTATGGTTCTTTCACAGAAAAACGCCCATCCCTTTGTACTGTTCTTTAGTTTGGGAGTCTTCTTCATTAACTAAAAACCTACGTTTTGGTTCTCAGTGTCATCCCCAAACTCGGATGTATGTTGCACTCAGCTCCCGCCAACAGGCTATCAATGTGGATTGTAAATAACTGAAGCTACCGGACTGATATTTGTGTTACTCCAGTAGATACGTCTTTGCCAGAAAAATTGATTCATCCTGACTCTGCGATTTCTATGTGTTAACCAACCCGTCATCTAATGCTAATCCAGCTTCTGGATATGAGCTTCTATGAGCTTCTGTCTTGTGTAGGAGCCTTGATTTTGTGATAACATGTGGAAAATCTCTGGAAAGCCTCGTGTCTACAAGTGCCCCTTCATCACGAACACATTGAAGGTTCTCCAGTTTCACTGGAACACTCCTGTAATCCAGAGAGTTATGGAATATTTCACACAGCGCCACTATTCACTGCGTAACCACTTCTATTAAAGCCAGCTATGAATTACTGGTGACCTGCCTACCTTTAGTTTTATCTGTTGAAAAAAAAACTTGGTCCTATTGGTTAGAGACTGTTCAAGAACGCCTCTCTTATTACCATTTTGTTTATATCATTGAAATGCTTACAGTGCCTTCCCCTGTCAAGAATGAATGTATAATACCGGTGTAAGTTATCTGCCTGTTCTCAGTAGCCAGGTCCCCAGTCACACCCTCCAAATGTCCTCAATATACTTTCCTGACTTTATTTCTACCAAAGGTCACACACTCACCTTGAACATGTTTTCATACACACAGAAAAGCTCAAAATGCTTGCTTTTATATTTCTTGCCAATTTAATTGCGTCATGTCTTTTCTTTCTTTTCTCTCGCTTTCAAGATTCACACAGTCATATCGCACACAAACAGACCCTTTGATCTATCTTTTTCATGCTGGCCAAGTTTTCCAAAACAGACGAGTCCCAACTGCTTGCACGGGTACCATATACCTCTAAACATTTCCTTTTCATATGTTTGTCCAAATGTCTTTGAAATGTTGTAACTATACTTGCATCTACCATGTTTCCTCTGGCATCTCATTCCAGACACACACCATTCTCTGTGTGAAAACGTTGCCCCTTTGTCACTTTTAAATCTTCCCCCTTACACCTTAAACCTATGTACTCTATGTTGATCTCCCCTGCCCTGTGGAATAGACCTTGACTATTCACCCTATCCATGCCACTCATGATATTATATACTTCTAGAATTTCACCCCTCAACCTCCTACACTCCATCTGATACTAACTTCAAGAACAATCATTTCGAGCTAAGCACTGCAAAGTTGAAGCAATATCGAAAATGACAGGTAAACAAACATCATGTTGTGATTTGCTTTTCTCTGTTAAAATACTAAGGCAGCATGAAACGCTTACTCATGCCAAGAAGAAGTCAAACACTTGAAATCCTTTGTCTAAAAGGGATGATGATGTCGACAGTGAAAACGTTTCTCTGGATAGATCTTTGTGAGAGACGAAATTATTATACCAGACGGACAGCATGCAGTTGCCTTTAGCAGAGTGAAATGAAGGCTGAATATACTTTTGGAAATTTGGATTAACTGTGAATTCAGTGCAAAGGTGGAGAGGTGATTTCAATTTGATTTATTGCAAGAAGAAAAATTTCCTGAATGAGCAAGAATGGAGAGGCCGAGCCACATTGAGACCACAGGCAAAGTGGCGTCACAAATCACAGCTTGATGCGAGTGCAGCGAAGGTAGACTTGATCAAAGAGTTTCAGGTGATGTGCGTAGGATCCATAATGTGAGAGAATGTACTCTGTAATTTGAGAGGGAGAACCTGGGATCAGAAAGGGGAGACGAGCAGGGAAGAAGATAGAGCATCAATGGCAGTGGTTTCTTGGGGGAGGGGGGAGAGAGTTCAGGAAGCGCAGCTGAAATGCATGTCCAGCATCTGCTTTTTGTCTTTAAACTAAGCATCCTAAACCCGATCCTACACAAACACTCATCACATTGTGATTGAATAGTATCCTTGACAGCTTTTGTCAATCATGGGTGGTTCATCTTCTTATCGAGTCCTTCTTTTTGAACAAAAACAATAATCTCTGAATATTATGGAATATCTGCTTGAATGTGTGCCCATGTACACCCACTGACCTTCCCCTGGGTCTACTTCCACATCCCGTTTCAGAGCTGGTGTGAGAGAGAAATCCTTAATTTAGATGTCTGGTTATTTTTAATCATTCAGTGGGAACTTGTGCATGTGGCTGAACACATGATCAGCGGAGGCTGACCCCATTCTCCCAGTTTCTCCATCTTTGTTGTTTCTGGTTGATGATGCCACATTCCAATGAACTGCCTGTGACGTGACCTCCTTTTCCTTCAAACCAGAACCCCCAAACTCCGGTACCCAGGGCCTTCAGCAGTCACTGTCCCTACTCCCTCACTTCGGCCCTCACTCCACCCCCTCCTTCCCAGAACAATGATATATCTCCCCTTGTCCTCACTTCCTACTGCACTAAATTCCACATTCACGGAATCATCCTCCGCCATTTCCACCACCTCCAGCAGGACACCAGCATTAACCACATTTTCCCCTCCCGTCCACTGTCAACATTTCACAGGGACTATTCCTCTGTGACACCTTCCTTCACCCCGAACACTTCACCACTCCCTCCATGGCACCTTCCTATGCAATTACAGAAGCTGCAACACATGCTCATACACCTCTTCCCTCCTCAATGTCCAAGGCCCCAATCACACTTCTCAGGTGAAGCAAGATTTCACTTGTAATCATTCAATCCATTCTCCTGTCATTGCTGCTCATAATACAGTCTCCTTTACACTGGGGAGACCAAACAGAGACTGCATTGAGGAACACTCTCACTCTGTCAGTACGAATAACCATGACACTCTCATTGCTTCC
>NW_025212770.1:4016-11435 GCF_004010195.1 Chiloscyllium plagiosum | reverse complement strand
CACTAACATTCCCCCCACACCTGTATTCATTCATGTCAAGCGACTGCTGAAAATTCGAATACTCCACTCCCACTGGTTCTCAATTAGTGATGTCACAACGGACAATCTCCGCAAACCCCAGCACGTTTATCAAAGATTATTTCCCTTTCCTGAATATAGGCCAACTCTACCAAATCAAATAATTATTCTCCAAGTGTTAAGTAGTCACATTCTTATGATGAAGGGCTTTTGCCCCAAACGTCGATTTTGCTTCTCCTTGGATGCTGCCTGAACTGTTGTGCTCTTCTAGCACCACTAATCCACATTCTTATAACAGGCTACAATTATATTATTTCCTCACAGCTGACATCAAGCTATCTAGTTTTCTGTTTGTTTTTTTTTTCACTCCGATCTGTTTCAAATATTTAGTTTCACTATAGCTGCTTTCCAGTCAGCAGGATCATTTCCAGAATCCAAGCAGCTTTAAAAATAATCAATAATTATTTTACTAGCTCTGTTGGTACTTCCTCAATACTCTTGGAAGTAGCTCATCAGATGCATCAAATTACAAACCTTCAGTTCAATGAGACTTTCAAATACATTTTTTTTTTATAATTCTAATTTCCTGTTGTTCACTTTTACACCAGCCACTCTGTTCCCTAGTTTGTTTCTGTAAGTTCCTCTGTGGAGACAGAGCCAACATATTCCTCTCAGTGGAGCAGATGGCTTCTCTCAGCGAGTGATACATCAGAGGACTGCACTCCGGAGATAATGCATATGCCACCCACCCCTGCGCTGTAAAATTCCACAATTAATCCAGTTACCTTTATGGTGAGTATCAGCACAG
Organism: Chiloscyllium plagiosum; assembly: GCF_004010195.1. Taxonomy (NCBI): domain Eukaryota; kingdom Metazoa; phylum Chordata; class Chondrichthyes; order Orectolobiformes; family Hemiscylliidae; genus Chiloscyllium; species Chiloscyllium plagiosum. The sequence continues at coordinate 10,609 of NW_025212770.1, read as the reverse complement.
TCGTGTCCCTGGTTTGAGGCTACCGGTTATACTGAAGGAGGGTACACAGCTTAGTGACAACCTCATATCTGAAACAAATTGGTTTCACACTTTACACTTGGAATGAGACCAGCTTCGACAAATGTGCCTGGAAACCCCGGGGAGGATAGTGCAGTGCCTACTTCCTCCTATTTACAGAACTTCACTTCTGTGTAGTCTCAGCTCCATTTGTTTACCATGGACCCAGACACTCTGTAAATGTAGTGTCCACAGTGCCGTCGCCAGACCCTCAGGTGTCCCTGAATGAACCAAGCAGCTAACAAAACAAACCCGGGAACACCATCCACAGAAACTCCGCTGACTATCCAATGACAGGAGCAAGTCAAATCCCACACCCATGATGCCCCCATTTAGTGTTGAAAATGCCTCTCTTTCCTCAGTTTCTCTTCCTGGCTGAGAAAACGGTTTCAAAAATCCAAATTCTTGAAGAAAGATTCCATCTTAATCTACCTATCCTCATAATGCTCAGTCTGATATAATTCGGGCTAAAATTTCCGAAATGCTGCTTTCATCTTTATGAGATCACAGGTAAAGGTTCTAGTACCTTCGCTAATTGAATTAATGGTTTGGGGATGCTCTTTGTCCTCGCAAGATAGGCTAAATACTTGCCTGGCTTATCACGATGCTCAAACAACCTTTGTAAGTAAGTTCCTCTTTGGATGTCTGTGTGAGCATAGAATTCACTGCAGACCGAATCCTCTGCAATCTAGCCACCGAGGGTCTATCACAGTATGCCCTCTTCGCTGCCTTCAACAGTGCCTGGAGCAAGCGTTCCTGTTCCAGCTTCCCGCATCCTTTGGCGTAAGCCATAGCAATTTCCCATAGAATGGATCGGTTACTGGTTGAATCTGAATTAATCCTGGAGAAGGGCTTATGCCCGAAACGTCGATTCTCCTGTTCCCTGGATTCTGCCTGACCTGCTGCGCTTTTCCAGCAACACATTTCCAGCTCTGATCTCCAGCAACTGCAGACCTCACTTTCTCCTCAAAGATTTCAACCTACTGCGAATCCTCTTACAAGGATGCCTTCCTTGAAGAAGCTCTCTTCCCCCGATTCCTGAAGAAGGGCTTATGCCCGAAACGTCGATTCTCCTGTTCCCTGGATGCTGCCTGTGCGCTTTTCCAGCAACACATTTCCAGCTCTGATCTCCAGCATTTGCAGACCTCACTTTCTCCTCGAATCTGAATTAATGGCTAAGAAAGCTCCGAATTCATTACAACAATACTCAAGAACTTAGTCTCCTTAAGAATAAAGGGATCAATTCGTCAGTGTCTCGAATCTGCTATATTGCCCTTAATCTTAACTAATAAGTATACTGCTGCACGGTCAGAAATGGTAATATTCCCAATTTTACAGAACGCCATCGAATCAAAGATTGCTGCAAGGTGAGGAAGAGATCAACAATGTGGCATTTCTGCGGGTTAAAGAAGAAAGGAAAATCTCTATGTATGAGGTGGATCTGCCTTCAAACATCCACCAGCCCCAGTTCCATACAAAAATCCACTAATTGCCTAGATTGTAAAGATGCTCACTTCGGAGCAGCGAGAGGCGGGAGCCGGGAGGATGTGACATTGGTGCGAGGTAATTGTCAAGAAGGCCGGTAAGTATATTTAACCTTCTTATCTTCAGGCCAACTGTCCATTTCGGAGCAGCGAGAGGCGGGAGCCGGGAGGATGTGACATTGGTGCGAGGTAATTGTCAAGAAGGCCGGTAAGTATATTTAACCTTCTTATCTTCAGGCCAACTGTTCACTTCGGAGCAGCGAGAGGCGGGAGCCGGGAGGATGTGACATTGGTGCGAGGTAATTGTCAAGAAGGCCGGTAAGTATATTTAACCTTCTTATCTTCAGGCCAACTGTCCATTTCGGAGAAGCGAGAGGCGGGAGCCTGGAGGAGGTGACGTTTGTACGAGGTGATTGTCAGGAAGGCCGGTAAGTAGATTTAAACTTCTTACCTCCAGGCCAGAGAGGAAGGAGCGAGCAAAGGACTTCTGGGAAGGGTAAGTAGAACAGTTTATATTTGCGTGGTTGAGAGCAGCCCGAAGTCGTGGTCCACATTGGCACCAACGACATAGGTCGGAAGAGAGATGGGAACTTGAGGCAGAAATTCAGGGAGCTTGGATGGAAGGTTCGAGCTAGGACAAACAGACTTGTTTTCTCTGGTCTGCTGCCCGTGCCACGTGCTAGTGAGGCGAGGAATATGGAGAGAAAGGAGATGAACACGTGGCTACAGGGATGGCGCAGGAGGGAGGGTTTCGGGTTTTTGGATAATTGGAGTTTTCTTCTGGAGTAGGTGGGACCTCTACAAGCAGGATGGTCTTCATCTAAACCAGAGGCGTACCATTATCCTGGGTGGGAAATTCACGAAAGCTATGAAAATGCGTTTCAAGTAATAGAGCAGGGGGATGGGAACCAAAATTGTAGAAAATGTACAGAAGAGGATGAGAGTAGGGAGTTCTAAAATCAAGTATCTGACACTGGCAAGCGAGAACTTGGATTGAAGTGTGTATACTTCAACGTGAGGAGCATCCAAAATAAATTGGGTGAACTGGCAGCGTGGGTTGATACCTGGGACTTCGATGATGTGGCCATTACGGAGACATGGATAGAGCAGGGAGAGGAATGGCTGTTGCAGGTTCCGTGATTCAGTTATTTCAGTAAGAACAGAGAAGATGGTAAAAGGGGGGAGGTGTAGCATTGTTGATCAGGGACAATATTACAGTTGTAGAAAGGATATTTGGGGACTCGTTAACTGAGGTAGTATGGGCTGAGGTTAGAAACAGGAAAGGAGAAGTCACCATGCTAAGAGTTTTCTATAGGCCTCCGAATAGTTGCAGAGATGTAGAGGAATGGATTGCAAGGATGATTCTCGATAGGAGTGAGAGATGCAGGGTAGTTGTCATGGCTTGAGAGGTGGCAAATGGAGTTTAATGTGGACAAGTGTGAGGTGATACAGAGTAATCAGAATTCTTGAGAGTGCAGATGAGCCGAATGATCTCAGTGTCCATGTACACAGATCCCTGAAAGTTGCCACCCAGATTGACAGGGTTGTAAAGAAGGCATACAGTGTTTTGACCTTTATTAATAGAGCGATTGAGTTCTGGAACAAGGAGGTTATGCTGCAGCTGTACAATGCTCTGGTACGGCCACACTTGGAGTATTGTGCACATTTCTGACCACCGCACTATACGAAGAATGTGGATGATTTGGAAAGGCTGCAGAGGATATTTACGTGGTTGTTGCCTGGTCTGTCTTACGAGGAAAGGCTGAGGGCTATTCTAGTTAGAGAGAAGAAGGTTGAGAGGTGACTTAATAGAGACATACAAGATAATCAGACGGTTACATAGGGTGGGCAGGAAGAGCCTTTTTCCAAGTATGGGGACAGCAAACACGAGGGTACACAACTTTCAAGTGAGGGGAGATCGCCATAAGAAAGATATCAGAGGTAGTTTATTTACTCAGCGTAGTAAGGGGATGGAATGATTTGCCTGAAACTGTAGTAGATTAGTGAAATTTAAGTGCATTGAAGTCGCCATTGGACAGGCATATGGACGGACATGGAATAGCTTAGGTGGGATGGGCTTCAGATTAGTATGACAGGTCAGCGCAACATCGAGGCCGAAGGGCCTGTACTGCGCTGTAATGTTCTATGTTCTATGGTACTGGTGGCCTCTGGGCATTCTGGCCAACGTGGGCGCAAATGATCATTGGAATCTCCTCCGACCATAATGTGCTGCGAAGATAGATTACTTAATTTGGACAATGCAACTACCATGGATTTAAGACTGTGCACCGGGGGAAATAAACATTCAAAGTACCGTTTTCTTCCCCATATATCTTTGAGGATTATGATCCTCCCGTGGGGGTCTAATACAATCTAGTAACTTAAATGGAAATGTCTTCCTCACCAGTATGGCTTATCCCCTACTCCTAGTATTAAAAGACGAGAAATAAACCTGATCACACCCCGACCTGCTGTAATGTCAAATGCTCCTTGTCATCAAGGTGCATCTCCTGCAATATGGCAATATTCACTCTCTCCTTTATAAGACTAGAAAGTACCTTTTTTCTCTGAACTGGCTCCCCTTAATGCTCCAGATACACTATTTAAGCACAACATTAGCCATAACACACTGAAACACTATTTGGACTCCAGAGAGGAAGAACTCGAAATACAAATCGCTGAGCATCAATGAAAAAAGACTCATAGAGCCTAGGAATACATACAAAGTAAAGCTACTACAACTGACAAGCTCTCAAAACGTTCCAAAACTAAATACATACAAAAACAAAAAAAAGGATACAAAGTACCAATGGCACTCAGGAAGGGCATTTACCCCCCCGCCCACTGGGGGCATTTGCACGTCACAAATCTTTGTCTTCTGCCCTATTATCAATACTGCATCCAGGGCAACTGATCACATGTATCGGGATTGAACTGCCCTTAGGTAGGCAATTAGTCATCACGATCACCTTCATAACTCCCTCCAGCTTGAGCCAAACCCGACACACAAACTAAGCAAGAGAAAAAACGAGTAGTAATACTAATGAAGAAGTTAAAAGTGTGTACTCTACACATCCCCGATTATAATTTAACACTGCCTTAATACCAGAAACATTCAACAAACTTTCTTTAAAAAGAGAGAAACATTATTATCGATATCCATTAAAGCATCCAGCCTACTTTAAAATGTCCACAAAGTTTTCGCTTCCTCTGGAGAGTCAATGGATCTATTGAGTGCTTGGATCTATTGATAACATACGGATCACTGCTGAATTCAATAACGAATACAGAATCTCAAGTTCCCTTAGTCTTCTCTTGATATCATCAAAAGATTTTCTTTTCTGAATCACTGCCGCTGAAACGACCTGGATGAACATAATCCTGAGCCCTCGTCGGATCTTTTCCCTGTATTCTGGAAGCCTCCATAAGTATTTGTTTGTCCCTGCAACTATGTAATCGTACAAGGACAGGGCGAAGGCATTGGTCGAGTCTGACCTCCGCGCTTTAACGCGATGAGCTGTCTCACTCTTCACCCGTCCCTCTTCAGCTTCGAAGTGAAGGAATCGCAGCAGCCAGTTCTCGAAAAAAACTCACTGGCTGAACAGCTTATGTCTCCAGCAGACCGATTAAATGAACATTCTTCATTCTGCCCCTGTTCTCGAGGTCGCCACCTTGTTCAGTTAAGGTACGAATATGTTTTTCAAGGGCGAGGATCCGTTACTTAGAGGAATCGATCACAGACTCTGCCCCTGCAGTTTGGTGCTCGACCTCGCCCGTTCTGTTTCCAAGCCTTTCAAGTTGCTGTTCATGTTTTTGGAGCAGTGCTGAGAGTGGTTCTATCCTCCTGCTGGATGTTTCTTCAATCATGGTTTCAATTATTTCCCGTAACTTGGTGAACTCAGTGACCAAATCCTGGTGAGTAACTCGGTCCATTGAACGAGCAGAGGGTGTTACCGGTGCGGCCACCGGCATGCTGAAAGCTTCTGAAGGGTTCGCTGCGTGTTGGGACTTACTCGATCCTTTCCCATGTTTTGTCATTTCCACTTGACAAAATGGCACTAGTAAAGATTCTATAGCTCTTTTAGTGTTCAACTGTAAGTAAATGACTGTGGTGGGGTGGAGTACAGCATTATTGTGATGCAGAGATCAGCAAAGCAGACCTTTCAGATCGCTGCCATCTTGTTTCCCCGTTAAAACTTTATCAATGTTATCATTTCGTTTAATTCTTGGATATTCTGGAGCCGTGTCTCTCAGTACCACTGTCTACATTTTCCTGAACACTGCACATTGCTGCCCACTCCTCGATAATCCTTGACTCCTTTGTGATTCGTGAACCTTGCTTCAAAAATATTCAATATCTCTGCCTCGAATGGTCTGCAGGGAAGAGTGTTCCAAAGACTCACTGCACCTTGAGCAAACAAAAATAAATCGATTCAACGGTGTGTGAGATTACTTTTATTTTTGCATCCTTATCTGAGAAAGAATATAGTAACACTGGAAGCAGTTCAGAGGTGTTTCACTTCATTTATTCCATGCATGAAGGGCTGATATTATGTGGACTTTAACAGGTTACCCTTGGAGTGAGAGCTGATTGTATTGAAATATGCAAAGCCTTGAGGTGAGTGAACCAGGTATATACTGACTGTTAGTTTGTACAGCCCAAACTTGATGCTGTTGTCATTCAACCCCTGCAGTGTGGAAGCAGGACTTTCGACCCATCGAGTCCATACCAACCCACTGAACAGTTTCCCACCAGACCTTCCCCCTACCCTATCCATGTAACCCTGCATTTCCCATGACTAACCCACTTAACCTTCACATCCCTGATACTCTTGGTAATTTAGCTTGGCCAATATTACTAAGCTGCACATCTTTGAAGTGTGGGAGGAAACTGGAGAACTGGGAAGAAACCCACACAGACACGGGAAGAATGTTCAAACTCCACATAGAATGTCGGACGAGGCTGGAATTGAGCTCAGCTCCTTGCTGATATGAGGCAGCAGTGCTAATCACAGATCTAACAGGCTGCTCCATTAGCCCTATTAGTTACCT
>NW_025212770.1:0-2927 GCF_004010195.1 Chiloscyllium plagiosum | reverse complement strand
CAGCTCCCGCCGTCAGGCTATCAGTATAGATTGTACATAACTGATGCCATCGGCCTGAAATTTGTGGTAATCCAGTAGATACGTCTTTATCATAAAGATCCATTAATCCTGACTCTCCGATTTTTATGTGTTAAACAACTATCATCCCATGCTAATATATTATTCATCATACTACCAGCCTCTGTCTTGTGTCAGAACGTTTATTTTGTGATACCTTGTGCAAACTTTCTGGAAAGCCTCATGTTGACCAGTGCCCTTTATCAAATCTGCTTGTCACTTTCTCAGGGATTCCTGATGAACGGCTCCTGCCCGAAACATTGATTTTCCTGCTCCTTGGATGCTGCCTGACATGCTGTACTTTTCCAGCATGACTCTAATCTTGACATTCTCAGGGATCTCCAAAAAAGAATTTGTATGATTTTACAGAGGAAAAATAGTTTCCCCTTCACAAAACCATGCCAACTCTGCATCAAGCTTTTCTAAGTGCCCTGCAATTCCTTCCTTAATAAGAGGCTCTAGCATATTCCCAGCAATAACTGTTAGGCTAAATTGTTCCTGCGTTCTGTCTCATTCCTTTCTTGAAGACAGGCGCCACATTGGAGGTTCTCCAGTTTCACTGGAACACTCCTGTAATCCAGAGAGTTATGGAATATTTCACAAAATGCCGCTAGTCACTCTGTGACCACTTCCTTTAAAATTAACTATGAATTACTGCTGACCTGACTACCCTTATTCTTATCTGTTAGGTAAATACCTTGTTCCTTTTGTTAGAGACAGTTCAATAAGTTCCCTCCTGTTACCATTTTGTTTATACCATTGACATGCTTACACTACTTTCCCCATGAGGAGTGATTTAAAATACTAGTGTAAATTATCTGTCTGTTCCCTGTGGCCTGTTCTCCAGTCACACCCTCCTAATGGCCTCAATCTACTTTCCTCACTTCACTTCTGTTTCAGCTCACACACACACATCTTCAAGCTTTTTTTATGTTGACAGAAAAGATCATGATGCTTGTTTTTATATTTCTTACCAATTTATTACATCATATATTTTCGTACATGTTCCTCAATTTCTACATCCATACAGTCATATCGTGCACAAACAGACCCTTTGGCCCAATTGTCCATGCTGACCAGGTTTTCTAAATTAAACTAGTCCCATCTGCTTGCACTTGGCCCATATGCCTCTAAACGTTTCCCATTCATATGTTGGTCTAAATGTCTTTGAAATATTGTAGCTGTGCTTGCATATACCACTATTCCTCTGGCAGCTCGTTCCATACATACATCACACTCTGTGTAAAAATGTTGTTCCTTCGTCCGTTTCAAGTTTCCCCCCTTTCACCTTAAAGCTATGCATCTGTGTTTGAACTCCCCGATCCTGCAGAAAAGACCTTCGCTATTCACTCTATCCATGCGTCCTATGATGTATTAAACTTTTAGAATGCCACCCCTCAACCTCGTACACTCCACCTGATACTAACTTCAAGATCAAACATTTAACGATAAGCACTGGAAATTTGAAAGAATATTAAAAATGTCAGGTGTAGAAAACAACCCAAACTTCATACTGTTAGTTTTGCTCTATGTTACAAAACTAAGGCAGCATGAAACTCTTACTAGTGCTAATAAGAGGTCAAGCACCTGAAGTCCATAGTGTGAAGGCAGTGATGATGTATACTGTGAAAACGTATAGATCTAGATCTATATAATACCACATTGTCAACATTCTCTCTCCTGTTCTCCCTATGGCCCTGTGTGGTTGTGTCTTCTTTATCTTACTCTCAACTAGAGAGAACCTCTTTCCCCCATTCACACCTTAATTTAAACCCATTTTGCATCATCGTCTCGTTCACCACTGCTGATAGCCCATTTATCTTTTGCAACGCCCTCTTTTCCAAGTCACCCATCCCCCATCTCTGGCAAAGTATTAAAAATCCCAGTGTCCAACCCTTTTCAGTTCAGAACAAGTCACATTGGACTTGTTATGCTAACTCTGTTTCTCTGTCTCTGCAGATTCTGCCAGACCTGCTGAGGCTCTTCAGAAACGAACAGGCACAGCACAAATTTTCAATGAAAAAAAATCATGGATACTGGAAATAATTACAAAATAAATACAAAAATTTCTGAAGAAACTGCGGGCTTTGTAGAGGGCCACTGCACTTGAAAGATTAACTCTACATTCACTACAGAAGATGCCGCCAGAGCTGCTTTGTTTCTTCAGCAATTTCTGTTTTTGAATAAGTTCCAATGACGTGTGTGAAAGCTGCTCAAAGTCCCTGCCCACACAGAGCGCCGTACCCTGGGAACTGAAGTGCACACATTCATTCACTCAGAAACCGCATAAAGCTGGCATTACTGACACCACAGAGCTCTTAATCATGGTCAGCGATTTGCTGCCCGTGACATGAAGAAACAGCTGAACACAGGAAATACGACAAAGGCAATGGGCCCTGACACAATTCCTGCAATAGGACTGAAGACTTATGCTGTACAACAAGCCGTGTCCCTGGGGAAGCTGTTTCATTCCAGCTCGAAGTCTGACATCTCCCTGGCAATGTGGAAATTTACTCAACTATGTCCGGTCCCTTAAGAGGGGATTAATTACAATCTGACCAATTGCCACCCCCTTATGCCCATCACGACAGTCAAAGTGATGGGAGCTCTTTTTGACAGAGCTGTCAAGCAACAAAGAAATAACTTGGTCAGTGTGATTTCTGAGAGGTCCCCATGTGAAGGTGGTGCTGTTTTGGAAATGTCACTGGATTACTAATCCAAACCAGGATAATGCTCTGGCAGCTGGTGGAAGTTAAAAACAATTCATAAAGTATTAAGATGCAAAATCGAGTGTCAGTAACAGTAACCTTGAAGTCAAGTCGATTGTAGACACTAAGTTTCTTTTCCAATGTACTTGCATGAAGTGAATC
>NW_025212769.1:25953-28460 GCF_004010195.1 Chiloscyllium plagiosum | reverse complement strand
CTGCCACAAACCAAGATCCCATTGTTTCCTCCAGGTTCCACCCTTTACCTTGGTTTAGAAAGTCACCATTGTTCAGTTTAGATGTGAACACATTAATTTCTTCTCTCTCTTCTTTCATTTCTCCTTTTCACAGCATCCCGCTATGAGATGAGAATGAGTGACCACCTCCTCCAGCTACGGGACAACTTCACAGCAGCTGCCCTGGTTAACCTCACCAACTTGAATCCACGTCCATTTGGCTCAAGGGAAACATTCACATTTGTTCCCAAAAACACGGAACTGCAAAACGGGACAACGCTCTACTTCGCTCTCTGCGCCTACGATAAACAGGAACAGTCATCTGAAATGTCTAATGTGGCCAAGGTTTATGTCTTTGTACCTGCACCTCTGGTTGAGCACGCAAAAGGCAGTAGTGTATGGAAGGTGATTTGGATTGCGATTGTTTTTGCAATTCTGGTGTGTTTGATCATTGGGATTGTCAATTACCTGGTTCAGAAAAAATGCAAAAGTAGAACTTTTGCACTCGTTTAATATCCTTGCTGGAGGAATGAGCAGGGAGCATGCAATTAATTGGTCTAATTATTCAAACACTCAATCAGACTACACTGTATGTTATAAAGATTTCATGCTGAGAGTTTGTAGTCCATGAATAGTATATCTCCAATATTCATGCTATTTTCCAGGGATTTCACAGCTTTTCGACCAATGTTGTGGTGCACCTTTCCTCATTGTTGGCTTGGAAGAGATAAGAAGCTGAATGGATAAATGCAGGAAGGATGTTCCTGACGTCTAGGGAGTCCAGAGCCAGGGTCACAGTCCAGAGATACAGAGTAGATTAGATTACTTACAGTGTGGAAACAGGCCCTTCGGCCCAACAAGTCCACACCGATCCGCAACCCACCCGGACCCATTCCCCTACTTTATCCCTTCACCTAACAATTCATCTAACATTTGTTTGGACTGTGGGAGGAAACCGGAGCACCCGAAGTAAACCCACGCAGACACGGGGAGAATGTGCAAACTCCACACAGTCAGACGCCTGAGGCGGGAATTGAACCCAGGACTCTGGCGCTGTGAGGCCACAGTGCTAACCACTGAGCCACTGTGCCACCCACAAAGTAGGCCATTTAGGACTAGAATAAAGAGAAATTCCTTCACCCAGAGCATGGTTAGCCTGTCTGCCAATGAAAGCAGTTTTGATCAAAACATTGAATGTTTCCAAGGAGTTGGATACAGTTCTCATGGCTAAAGGGTATGGAGAGAAAGCGGGTACCAGGTACTAAGTTGGATGTTTTGCCATGATCACATTGAACGGTGGAGTACGCTGGAAGGAACGAATGGTCAACTCCTGCTCCTATTTTCTGTGTTTCTCTGTTTAAACTGAAATGGTATGACAGACACAGCCCAGGGGACATAAGCTTTGGTTCTCACCCATCTTTGTATCTTATTTTTTGGAACTTGAGCAATTCTGAGTACTCTTCCATTCTGTGTAATTGATTTTAAAAAAATTATTCTGCTCTTTTGCTTTAAAAAAATATATCGTGTAATCAGAATGGTATTTTCCTGTAGAGACTGACACCATTTAATTAGAAATTCATGAAAAATGGCCCTGGGGCAACATTGCTATTTGAAGTCAATTCTCACAGAGAAAGTTTTCTGAAAACAACAATACCATTCAACTTCTACACTACTATCATCAACAATATACATCCAATTGGCTCATTTAATATAAGAATATCAACAAGGATCACAAATGGAAATATGCATCGAAAGGAAACTTCAACCATGAATGGAGGGATTAGATGATTGAGACTAAAACAGGAATTGCTGGCGAACTTCAGCAGATCTGGCAGCATCTGTGGAGACAGAAACAGAACTTGTGTTTCAGAATCTGAAGAAGTGTCGCTGGACCTGAAACATTAACTCTGATTTTCTCACTCCACAGATGCTGCCGGACCTGCTGAGGTTCTCCAGCAATTCCTCTTTCTGTTTCAGAATTCCACCATTCCATGTTTCTTGCTTAGCTGGTTGCCCGTCCAGTCGGTGAGACGGTGAGGAAATGTATAAGGGAAGAAAAGAGAAGAGCAGCAATAAAGGGATTCTGATTGGCTGAGCCAGAAAGCAAGGTTAAACATCGCTGATGACCTGACAGCAAAGGTGGAGCTATTGTGGATGAGTTAGGAATTTGGGAATGATAGGAGTCCTGTGGAATAATTATGTTTAGTGTTCAAGATGGAGAGAGATGTGGGAGAATTTCTCCCTTTTCTCACCTCTTGGCTGATTGCAACTTAGAGTCATAGAGTCATAGCGTCATAGAGATGTACAGCACAGAAACAGACTCTTCAGTCCAACTCGTCCATGCCAACCAGATGTCCCAACCCAATCTAGTCCCACCTGTCAGCACCTGTCCCATATCCCTCCAAACCCTTCCTGTTCATATTCCCATCCAGGTGACTTTTACATGTTGCAATTGTACTCGCCTCCACCACTTCTTCTAGCAGCTCATT
>NW_025212769.1:0-19161 GCF_004010195.1 Chiloscyllium plagiosum | reverse complement strand
GCCCATATATGACTCTAGACCCCACAGCAATGTGGTTGACTTTCAACTTCCCTAGAAATGGCTGAGCTGGTCACTTAGTTCAACCCGAGGAAAGGCACTAAATGCTGGCCAGCCAGAGATGGCCACAGCCCATGAGTGAATTTTAAAGATACTGTTGGTCAGAACTAATCTCTATGTCAAGAGCAGTCAACTTCACTTCCTCTCTGGAGTTCAGCTCTTTTGTCCATGTTTGGACAGAGGTTGTAATGAGGTTAGGAACTGAGTTGGCCTAGCGGAACCAAACTGAATGTCAATGAGAAGGTTAGTATTGGGTAAGAGCTGTGATAGCACTGTCAATGACACTTTTAGACATTACACTTTACTTCAAACCTGTACAATACAAGCCAAAGTAATGACAACAGATATCAGATGTCAACAGATTCTTACACGGTAGTGTCCATTTATCTTTTCCTAGGCTGATGTGATCATTGCTGAACCAAACTTCAAATACAGAGATGAACCATACACCCTGCAGTATGGTGGATGTGGAGAGAAGGGACGGTACATTCACTTCACACCAAACTTTATCCTGGACAGCAGTCTGGTTTCATTTTATGGACCGAAAGGTAAACTATCTGAACTAAGTTAGAATGGAGTAGCATATGCTTTAAACCCGAATTAAGACTGCTTAGTTGGTGAACATGATCCTAGCTGATGCTCATGAAGGCAGTGAAAATGAATACAGGAGTTGTTATTACAATGAGGTATGAAGAAGGCAAAATTGGAATACAGCAAACTTACTATTGCCCAACACTTATTGGACCAGGAGTGTGTCCGTTGATTAAATAATCCAGCTGTCCAAGACGTTCACATAACCATTGTTAAAACACACTCGAAGTAAGGCAGGGGATATACACATCACTGTTATATTTTATTTACAGCATTAATCAATTAAATTAAATCACTTGGGTTTTAATAAAATTTACCAGCTATTGCCTGACCTGCTGTGCTTTTCTAGCACCATATTTTTCGACTCTGATCGCTAGCATCTGCAGTTTTCACTTTCCACTGGTTAAAAACAAAATTTGCTGTTCTCAATCTTGGTGAAAAAATTAAAAGCAAAGCTACAAAAAGAGCAATATCCTTTTGAATTATGTCCTCCCCTTCCATGCTTTTCAGCTCAATGAACTTTTCAGCTCAACCCTCTGAAACACAATTTCTGTCCCACACTCAGAAACATTGCACCATTAACACAGGAGAACAGAATATTGATTTCCATGGTGAATTCACAAAACATCTTCACACCATGGGGTGTATTTTACACCCGGGAGTGGATAATGCCAATGTTGAAACTTGCAGAAGCACTATTTTTCTGCAGAGAATGTATGTGTTGGTTACATTGTTTTAATAAAAAGTGCTCTTGTTTCTACAGATCGAGTATTTGTTCATGAATGGGCTCATCTTCGGTGGGGAGTTTTCAATGAATATAATGAACTGGTGCCCTTCTATTTATTTAATGGAAACAATGAAGGAACGAGGTAAGACAACGCTGATTGTAGTATTCTGCTCACTGAAAAATGTCTCTTGGGTTTCCGGGATAACTTATGATGCCCATAGGATAACTATTTGTTCTTGCAATCCGCTCCAGTAGGTGTGTTGACACCGTTAAGATAGTGTTATGGACTAGGCCAGGACCACTCAAAGCATTCCTAAGCAGGCAGCGCAGACCATAACTGAGCAACTTTTTTCAGTAAGTATAAAGTAAAAAGTACTCTGAGAAAGTTAGTGAGATTGACTACCAGGTCAAAGATTCATGTTCATAGAGATGTTCAGCATGGAAACAGACCCTTCAGTCCAACCCGTCCATGATGACCAGATATCCCAATCCAATCTAGTTCCACCTGCCTGCACCCGCCCCATATCCCTCCAAACCCTTCCTATTCATATACCCATCTAAATGACTCTTAAATGTTGCAATTGTACCAGCCTCCACCACATCCTCTGGCAGCTCATTCCATACATGTTCCACCCTCTGCGTGAAAAAGTTGCCACTTAGGTCTCTTTTATATCTTTCCCCTCTCAGCCTAAACCTATGCCCTCTAGTGCTGGACTCCCTGACGCCAGGGAAAAACTTTGCCTATTTACCCTATCCATGCCCCTCATAATTTTGTAAACCTCTATAAGGTCACCCCTCAGCCTTCGGCGTTCCAGGGAATGCAGCCCCAGCCTGTTCAGCCTCTCCATATAGTTCAAATCCTCCAATCCTGGCAACTTCCTTGTAAGTCTTTTCTGAACCCTTTCAAGTTTCACAACATCTTTCCGATAGGAAGGAGACGAGGTTTGAAAACAGACAAACTTTTATTCACAAAATTACGCAATGAAACATAAAGAACAGGATAAAGAACCCCTACAGAACTCAGTCCATCCAAACTAGACTTAATTATACTGTTCCCAATATACACAACAGGCCCAATAAGCAAACCCCCTTAAAACACAGTTTAAAAAAAAGGAACAGATGCTTACAGGTTGAAGATAAATGGGTAGAAAGAGAGAGTTTAGCAAACTGTTTCCACATAGCTCACTGTCGAACGCCCAACTAGTTCTGGGCCGAACTGAACTGCTCAGCTAGAGAGCTGACCACTTCCCTTTCATTATACAGGTCACCTCTAAAACATGACAACTTTAGCCTGAAGTCTCATCGGTTGGCATATAAACAAAAATACCTCTTATTTACCCTTTAATATCTGTACCAAACCAGTTTAATCAGAGTCGAGAGCATTTTATTATCTCTGAAAAAAACCAAGGAAACAGTGTCCTTGAGAAAAGGGAAGCTTTGAGAAAAAAGGGACCAGCTTTGTGACAATAGCAAGTTGTTCAAGCTGTTCATAAATGTCATCTCATGAGTGGGGTCGGACTTGTGTGTTTGTCTTCAAAGGTGATGAAGTTCTGCCAAGCTAACTAACATCGGGAAACATTGGAGGAAGAGTAGGCTATACAGCCCTTGGAGCCTGTTCCACCATTCAATTAGATCATGGCTGAGATCCCTCGATACCTTTGCTAAACAAACAAATTAGCTATCTTAGATTTTAAATTATCAACTGATCCCGCATCCACTGAAGTTTGTGCAGTAGAGTTCCAATTACCCACCACCCTTTGTGTGTAGAAATGCTTCCCAACATCTGTCCTGAATGGTTTGGCCCTAATTCTCAAACTATGTCCCCAACTCTGGAATTCCCAACCAATGGAAATAGCTCATCTTTATCTATCCTGTCTTTTCCTATTATTAATTTTGCAGCGTGGACTATCCATACAAATACATGTCATAACCCTATTTTACACAGGTCCTTCTTCTGGGTAACTCAAATGATCGTCTGACTAAGACAGGAGCCATGTTATTTTATTTAAAGCAGGATCACGTGAAAAAAAAAAATTAATCTCTCCAGTGGCCTGATACATTTAAAGAGAATTTCAAACTGCTAGTTCACAGTTTCTTTTTCATAATTTGATACAATCTGAGCATGGTGAAAAATAGAGATAATGACTAAACATTTTATTTGTCTCTATACATTGTTAACTTGGAAACTGCAGTCATTGGTCCAAGACTAAATACCCTTCATATTCTCCTCAATAATTCACTCAGGATTACTTCAGTACAGGTTACATGATTTCTTTGATACACTTTATATTTAAAGTCACAGTCCTAAACTATAATTATCTTATAAACCAAAAGATACAATCCCCAAACAATGATCAAACAAACCTTACAATAATAACATGGGCATATGGTACACAAAGACAAATCTGTGGAGCTATAATCCCGTCCAAAGGAATTTCATCCTCAGCTTTTCCAAATAAACATGTCCAATCGCATTGGTGGAAAAAATATTGAAAAATATTTCAAGGAACTGCATAAATGATCGTTTAAGAAGGCATAAATTAATCAAGGAGGGACTGAATATATCTGTTCAGGGAATGCTGTGTCTGACTAACTTGGTTCAATTGCTGAGCAAGTGACGTGGAGAGTTTATCTGGTTAATGCATTTGGTGTGATCTCCATGGGACTTTGCAAGGCTTTAGCAAAATCTCACATGACAGACTGGTCAGAAAACTAAATGTTTATTTGGGATCTCTAAACAAGTGAAAAATTGGAAGGAAAATTAGCTCTATGGTAGGAAACAAAGGATCTATGGATATCTTTGGGACTGGAAGGCTGGTTTCAATGGTGTGTATGAGGTCCCTTACTTTTCATGATATACATATATATTACATATACAGATTCAGACTTCAATGTAGTCATCATTATTAAGATGATTGGTATCAATCATTAAGATGATTGGTATTACTTGGTATCAAAAATTGGCCACATATTTCATGTCCAATAATGTAAACTGCAGAAATATAAATGGATTATCAAATTGGTCAAAAAGAGATAATGCATTTACAGGGCTGAGGATGGTGAAAACAAGCAAAAGGAACATATCATAAATAATAGATTATTAAGAAGAGTAGAAGAAAAGACTAGTATTCCAGTGCATGCTCCCTGAAGATAGAAAAGGGCAGTTGGATATGGTGGTGAAGAAGTCACACAGATACATTCCTTTATTAACTCCGGCAGAGAGTACAAAAGCAGGGAGGTCATTCTAGAACGATAGAAAATACTGCAGTGAACAGCTTATTTACTGCATATTGTTAAGAGCATGTCTTTTCTATTTAACTGTATTTTTGATTGTGGTCTGAAATGGAAAAATGATTGGTATAAAAGCAAGATTATTGAAAGGATTGCTGTATAAAGCAAATAACCTGGCACTTGTTGTAGGAGATGTTTACACAACTGTGTGTGCAAGTGGTGGGGCAAGTCTAGTTACAGACCATCTGTAACTAGGGGTTGGCACGGTGGCTTGGTGGTTAGCACTGCTGCCTCACAGTACCAGGAACCCAGGTTCAATTCTCACCTCAGGTGATGTCCATTCAGAGTTTGCACATTCTCCCTGTGTCTGTGTGGGCTTCTTTTGGGTGGTCTAGTCTCCTCACACCATCCAAAGATATGCAGGTCAGGTGCTCTGACTGTGCTAAATTTCACATAGCGTTAGGTGCATGAGTCAGGGGTAAACGTAGGGGAATGGGTCTGGATGGGTTACTATTCAAAGGGTCGGTATGGACTTGTTGGGCTAAAGGCCTGTTTCCATACTGTAGGGAATCTAATCTAATCAGTGTCCAAATAGAGACTCAGCTGGCAACAAGTAGCTGATTGTTGTGTGGAAGAGTGACCGGTTATTGATGACAAAAGCCTTCTGCCTGTCCACAGCAATGTGGCTGGCTTCTAGTTAGCTGAGCAGCTTACAGATTGATTATTCAAGTCAGGAACAATCATAACTCCAGGAGGATAGGAGTTGTGATCAGCAAAAGGAGCATCTGAGCAAATCCTGTTGGTCTTCTCAATTGTTCGCTCCACCTGTAATGCCCTTTTCTTTGTGTCTATTTGTATGTGTGTATGTAGTGGGCATTTTATGAGTAGGTTAGAATTTTAACCAGTAGCGTTATGTGTTAACTGATCATAATTATTTTTATTTGCAGTTAGAATCTATTTATTTGTAATAAATAGTCATTCCTTTTAAGTTTAAATTCCTGGTCCATGCTTTCTGTCAATTTGGATCCAAAAGATGGGAAAATTGGGAATTTTGGCTACATTTTAAAATCTTGAAAGTTTACTTATGTGATGACTGTGGGAATAGTGGGGCTTGGTTTCCAGTGTGTTACTCCAGTGAGACATAACCGAACAGTTATGGTAACCGTATGTCCATCAGTATGTATACACTGAAAGAGGGTACAAAGGAGATTTATTGGGATGTTGTGTCAACTAGAGAATGAAGAATGAATAAAGACTGGATAGGCTGGGGTTCTTATCTTTGGAAAGAGGGAACTATGGGGACATTTAATTGAAGTGAATTAAAATTATAAAGGGCTGAGAGTGGAAAGGAAAAATTGATTTCCTGAGGAAAGTGGTTGACTATAACCTTTCTTAGTCAGCAAGGAAATGACAGATGAAAGTTGCAAATGGTATGGAGGAAATGTTGTAAGTTTCAACCTTATTCAGTGATTTCTCATTGTCAAAATGTTACTTGGAATCAAGGAATTATCTTTGATCATTTTTACTTCCAGATGTTCAAAAGAGATTAGAGGACAGCTTGCTGATTGCTCAGGCGGATCCTGCTCAGCATGTGAGACAGATCCTAAGTCAGGACTGCCGAAAGGGAATTGTGAATTTTATCCAGATAGCAAACAGACTGCATCCTCCTCAATTATGTTCATACAGGCACTGTCAAATGTAAGTAAAGCTGCTGAGAGGTACGTTTGTCCAATATTGCTAACACTCTTGTTTCCCAGATCACCCCTGCAAGATCTCCTCCAAGGACCAACTATCCTTAGCTGCCCATCAATAACCTTCCTTTAGCTATAAGGACAGAAGTGAAGATGATTGTACTGTGTTCCACTCAATGCATTATTCCTCGGCTAACTACGTGGTCTGTAATGCAGACAGTTAATCCTGGATAGCATCCACGATTGGCCTGAAATGTAGCAAGTCATATTTTTGTGATTCAAATGTCTGGCAATGATTATTTCCAACAAGAGAGAATCTAACCTCCTCCCCTTGCATTACCATTGCTGAATTCCTGAAGATTACCATTGACCCTAAACTAAATGGGATGAGCAAGTAAGTAAAAACAGCAAGTGTTGGAGAGACTCAGCAGGCCTGGCAGCAACTGAGGAGAGAAATGGAGTTAATGCTTCAATCCAATATGGCTCTTCTATAGAACTGACCAAACCACAGACATTCTGGATGAACTTGTTCAAGACCGGATAGTCTTTGAATACTTCTGCAGTGACCTGAAATATTAATTTCATTTCTTGCTCCAGATTTTCATGATTTTCAGATTTTATTTCAGATTTCTAGCATCTGTGATATTTTGCTGTTGTTGGGTAGTCTCACACTTTGACTCTCCAAAGCCTCTCCAAAACTAACAAGGCAGAAGTCAAAACTTGATGGGCTGCTTCCAATGTGACTGTAACAACAAACACCATCAAACCATCAAACACTTGGTCAGCTCCATCAGCCACTTTAAACATTCACTTGCCCCACTATTGACACACAGCGGCTGGATTGTGTACCAGTTGCAGGATGCATTGTATCTGTCACTAAGGCTTCTTCAACAGGACCTTAATCTTCAGCAAAAGAAGCAGATGAATGGTGTTGTGCCCAAGACTGGGGAGTGGACTGCCTCTGTCCAGTGCCATCACTCCATTGTTCCCAACACGAATATATTTACTTTACACAGTTACCAACATAGCCAATGATGCTTTATCTATATTTTCAAATTAGAATACAAAAGATCCATTAAATAAGCATCTCCACTAAGGAATAAAATTATTGATTTATTATAAAACAAAACGACTCAAGAAAGATGCAAACACACAAGTGGAAGTCACAAATGATACATCTTCGAAATAACCAGGCGTTTGTCAATTTTAAAAAAAACAAAATTCTCGACAGAGATATGGAACGAGGACATGAATAATAAGGATAAGGCTTTCATCCAGCTTCCTGGCACATGGATATCGAAGATAGACAGTCTTCACAGGGATCCTTACAGATGTAGTTTATTCTGTAACCGCCAACATAAATTGTTCAAAGGGTATTCCAGGAGAACAGCTCACACAGTGTTTGGTTATTATACTGTTCCCTCAAAAGAGCTTTCTTTGAAAGGCAGAGGATAACCATTTCAGCAACTGAATTCCACACAATATTGACAACCAGACAACCACCTCTGCGATTGCTGGGAAGACAACCACCTCTGTGACTGCCGCAGGATCCACCATCGCTGCGAGATTCACTGCCTCTGGCACAAATGCAAAACCTACTCTCACGTCCCTTCCACCCCCACAGTTGCCACCGGCACAGCCACTTCTGCGCTGAAAAAGTCACTCACCTACTCACCTGGACACGAATGAGACTTTTGCTGACGTCAGTTCTGCCAGCAGTGACATCATTCACTGAAAACCAGTCTGCAATGTCGTCACCGTCACGTGTGATGTCACCTCTGCCCCCCACATAGAGACCGCTGTAAGCCCCACTTCTACCCTCAGTGTTAGTGTCACTTCTATTGATGACATCACTCCTGACCCTATAGTCACTCAAGTGATTGTTTCTGCCCCCACACCCATCTCCAGCCCCACCCCTGGTCCCAGCTCCCAGCCCTGCTGTCTCTTTACTCTTCCCCCAGAGGACCCCTTCTCTCGCTTCCAACACACCTCATCCATCTGGATGCCCCATGCTGGCTTGTTACCCGTCCTTTACCTCTTCACTTCTGAGGCCATGACATGGATGGCTTCAAACTATCCACCGTCCTCAGCCATTCCAACCTCCCAAACTCACAACGCACAGCCCTCCACTCCCTCTGCTCCAACCCCAACCTCATAATCAAACCCGCAGATAAGGGTGGCGCAGTGGTAGTGTAGTGCATCAACCTCTACATCACTGAAGCCAGGCGCCAACTCGCTGACACCTGCTCCAACTATCCCCACCACCACCTCACCTCCCACCACAAAACCATTGTCTGCCAAACCATCCACAACCTCATCACCTCTGGGGATCTCCCACCCACAGCCTCCAACCTCATTGCCTGTGAACCCTGCATTGCCCAATTCGACCTCCTACCAAGGTTCACAAACCTGACTTCCCTGGTCAGCCCATTGTCTCAGCCTGTTCCTGTCCCACTGAACTCATCTCTGCATACCTTGAAAATGTCCTGTCCCCATTAGTCCAGGAACACCCCACCTATGTTCGGGACACCATCCACACCCTTCACCCCCTCCAAGATTTTCGTTTCCCCTGCCCCCAATGCCTCATCTTCACCATGGACATCCAGTCCCAGTACACATTGATCCACCACGCCAAAGGTCTCCAAGCCCTCTGCTTCTTCTTTCTACGCCGTCCCAACTAGTACCCTTGCACCGACACCCTCATATGCCTGGCTGAACTGGTCCTCACCCTTAAAAACTTCGCCTTCCAATCCACCCACTTCCTCCAAACCAAAGGGATAGCCATGGGCACCCATATGGGCCCCAGCTCTGCCTGCCTCTTTGTCGGGTACGTGGAACAGTCCATCTTCCACAGCTACATCGGCACCACCCCACACCTGTTGCTCTGCTACATTGATGACTGTATTGGCATTACCTCGTCCTCCCACAAGGAGGTTGAACAGTTCATCAACTTCACCAAACCTTTCACTCCGACCTCACATTCACCAGGACCGTCTTGGACACCTCCCTCGCCTTCCTGGACCTCTCCATCTCCATCTCCAGCAATCGACTAACCACAGATATCGACTGCATGCCCATCAACTCCCACAGCTACCTAGACTACACATCCTCCCACGCTACCTCCTGTAAAACTGGCATCCCTTATTCCCAATTCTCCCACATCTGTTCCCAGGTGACCAATTCCACCTGAGAAATTTTCAGATGGCTTCCTTCTTCCAAGATCACAATTTCCCTTCCATGTGATTGATGATACCCTCCAGCACATCTCCTCCACTTCCTGCACCTCCACCTTTCAACCCCACCCCTCCCAACACAACAAGGACAGAAACTCCCCTGGTCCTCACCTTTCATCCCACCACCTTCTGCATACATCACATCATCCTCTGCCAGTTCCACCATCCAACAATGGACCCCACCACCAGAGATATATTTCCCTCCCCACCCGTAAAGTTTTCCAGAGAGACCATTCCCTCTGTGACTCCCTTGTCAGACCCACACCCACCCTCCCCCCCCACCAGCCTACACCCCATTTCCAGCCCCTACCCCAGCTACAGAAAGAAGTGCAAAACCTGTGCCCACACTACTTCCCTCACCTTCGTCCAAGGCCCCAAAGGGTGCTTCCACATTCAACAGAAATTTACATGTACCTTCACCAATGTCATCTACTGTATCCGTTGCACCCGATGTGGTCTCCTCTACATTGGGAAGACAGGACGCCTACTTGTGGATTGTTCCAGAGAACATCTCTGGGAAACCCACACCAACCAACCCCACTGCCCCGTAGGTAAACACTTCAACTCCCCCTCCCACTCCACCAAGGACATGCAGGTCTAGGGCCTCCTCCATCGCCTAACCCTCACCAAATGACGCCAGGAGGAAGAATGCCTCATGTTCCGCCTTGGGAGCCTGCAACCTCACGGGATTAATGTGGATTTCACCAGTTTACTCACTTCCCCTCCCCCACATTATCCCAGTCCCAAGCCTCCAACTCGGCACTGCCCTCCTGACCTGTCCATCTCTTTTCCTATCTTTTCCACCCGCGTCTTCGACATATCTCCTTTTCCCCCACCTTCATCTACCTATCGCTTCTGAACTCCCTTCCCCCCCAACCCCATCCCCTCCCATTTATCTCTCAGGCCCGCAGCCCACAAGCCTCATTCCTGATGACGGGCTTATGCCTGAAACGTCGATTCTCCTGCTCCTCAGATACTGCCTGACCTGCACCACACTCTCGACTCTGATCTGCTAGTCCTCACTTTTCCCAGCCAGAAACCAAGGCATGTGATTTTCAGTAAATCCCTGCATGTAATTAATTTAAGACGTGATCTTCAAGAAATGGCTTTAAAATATTGGTCCAATGTGTCACTTAGTGACCCTTTTAAGAAAAAGGTCCAGGTGTATTCTGAGAGTTTACAAACAAATGATTGTCTGCAATTCTTTCAACACAAATCCTCAAAGAAACTATTGATAATAAAGGATCTTCATAACAATAGCAGCACATCCACCTCCAGGTTCTCCTCAAAGTCCAACACTAATCCCAACTTTGAAAATTCTCATTAATCTTTCATTATCACTGAAATCCCCTAACGTGACAAAGAGTGCAGACAATTGACACTGCTGTGCCTCAAGAAAGTGAATCACCATGTCCCTGTCATAGTTAATTCGATCCTGCCAGAGATATCTATACTGTAATAATTAATATAAAAATAAAGTGAAGTCTCCATAGTCCTCCCAGGCCAAGGTTGCTCTCCCATTGGATTGAGGCAACGTGTGATGCCTTACCCAGACAGACACCACAGCTCAGGTGAGGGTAAAGGTTGACAAGGACAGTCCTTCATGGAAACCTCAACCAGTGCAGGAATCAAACATTATTGCTATCACCTCTGTGTCATAAATCTGCTGTCCAGCCAACTGAAGTCTTTGTACTGGCAGCAGTGCTCTGGGAGAATTTCACTTTGTTGGAAACCTGCAATTTCATAAAATCCTGACAGTGTGGAAAGAAACCATTCAGCCCATCGAGTTTGCCATCAATCCTCCACAGAGAATTCTATCCCATACCGGTAACCTCATTTGCCATGGTCAATCCACCCAGCCTGAATATCTTTGGACGATGGGAGGTAACCAGAGCACCCAGAGGAAACCCGTGCAGACACGGGGAGAGCATGCAAACTTCACACAGTCAGTTACCCAAGGCTGAAATTGAACCCAGGTCCCTTGTGTATGAGGCAGCAGTGCTAACCACTGAGTCACCTTACCATCCCCTCAATTCCTGAGCATCACTTTCCCCATTTTAGTGCAGATTGGAGGTGTCTCCTCTTCAATGGATGACAGCAGTGACCTGCATTTTCCACATCTCCAGCTTCCTCTTGCAAAGAGCAGGGCCTTTGAGATTGATGATACTGCACAGTTTGGTGTCTTGCCCTTGTCAGATGCCATTGACTGGGGAAGGGCAGGAAGCAAACATGAAACATTTAAGTATTTAACAGTTCTGTCCTTTTCTTGCTTAAAACACATTTTATGATATTATCAACAAATTAGTGATAAGTTTTAAACACTGAGGGTAGTTGTAAACTTATATTGTGGAATCCTTCTTGTCAGACATCTGTGTGATATCCGAGAGATTCAATACAATATCGATCCTGTGGTCTTCACAATGGGTGGGTGACTGTCTCCAACAGTATTCTTCCTGGGTATGGAAGGTAAAAATAATCCATCCCCACCCCAATCTATCTGCAGCCCCTTTAACCTGTTGCATCTTGTTTTTAAAAACATCCAGGTGACTGAATTCTGTGACGATAAGACTCACAATCCTGACGCACCGAACATGCAAAACAAAATGTGCAACTTCAGGAGCACTTGGGATGTAATCAGAGAGTCGGAGGATTTCAGAAACAATCCCTCACCCTACAGTGGTTCAGTGATACCGACCTTTACACTGCTACAGGCCAAACACCGTGCGCTGTGCTTAGTCCTTGATGTCTCTGGGAGCATGGACTCGGTAAGGTCATTAGTAAAGTTTATTTCACAGAAAGTATTGACTTAGACGCACATTTGTGCTGTTGTGTGGCTTCGCACAGCAAGTTAGAGGAGGTCAGAAGCTGGATATTTTGAAATGAGTAGCTCACTTCCTTACTCACAGATCCTCTCTGTCATCTACAAAGAACATATCAAGAGTTTGACATAACACTACATATTTGAGTGGTAATTTTATAGTGGTAATGTAAAGACTCCTGATGAAGGGCTTATGCCTGAAACATAGATTCTCCTTCTCCTCGGATGCTGCCTGACCTGCTATTCTTTTACAGTACCACAGTCTCGACGCTGATCTCCAGCATCTGCAGTCCTCACTTTCTCCTGGTAATGTAGAGAGCCATGCTAATGCTCTGGAGACACGGGTTCAAGGGGGAGATGATGGCACAGCTCCAGTATCGTTTGACTATCAATGCAGCAACTCAGCCAATATTTCGGGGACCTGGTTTCAAATCCCATCATGGCAGATAGTGGAATTTGAATTCAATAAAAAAAAATTGGAATTAAGAATCTACTGATGACCATGAAGATATTGTCAATTGACAAGAAAAATCATCTGGTTCACTAATGTCCTTCAAGAATGAAATTTGTCAACTCCACCTCGGCTGGCTGACATGTGACTCCAGACTCACAGCAATGTGATTGACTCTCAATTGCCGTCTGAAATGGCCTAGCAAGCCATTCCTTTGTGTCAATCATTACAAGAAACAAAACCAGACAGATTATCTGGCATTGACCTCAGTACAGGAAAAGACAATGGTAGAAACAGCCCTGTCAACCCTGTATTTGGGTCTAGTGCCAAAGTTTGGAGAACTGTCTCAGACTAGTCAAGCAACAGCCTGTCATAGTCATACTCACAAAATCATACCTTCCAAACAATGATCCAGGCATCACCACTATCATCATCTCTGGATGTGCCTTGTCCCACTGACGGGACAGACCCAGAGAGGTTGTGCCACAGTGGTATATAGTCAGGAGGGAGTTGCCATGGGAATACTCAACACTGGCAACAGATCCCACGGAGTCTCATGGCATCAGGTTAAACATGGGCAAGGAAATCCCTGACTGAATGGATGTGAATATAGGAAGTATAGTTAGTAAATTTGCAGATGACACCAAAATTGGAGGTGTCGTAGACAGTGAAGAAGGTTACCACAGAGATGTACAGTACAGAAAGAGACCCTTTAGTCCAACTCGCCCATGCCAACCAGATAACCTAACCTAATCTCGGCTCATTTGCCCGCACTTGACCCACATCCCTCTAAACACTTCCTATGCTAGAGGAAGTGGTGGAGGCTGGTACAATTACAACATTTAAGACACCTGGATGGGTACATGAATAGGAAGAGTTTAGAGGGATATGGGCGAAGTGCTGGCAAATGGGATTAGATTACTTTAGGTTATCTTGACGACATGGATGAGTTTGACCAAAGTGTCTCTTTCCATGCTGAACATCACTATGACTCTGTGATGTATTGTCCACCCTTAGCTAATGAGTTGTGGTGAACAAAATGTACTTTGGGTGGAGCAGTTCAATGCCCACCACCAAGAGGGGGTCAGTAGCAGTACTGAAGATTTATGATCCCTCAAGAGGGGCCCCTTGGTTCGAGATCGGTCAAAAGAATCAACGGAATACAGTCAGTCAAAAAGCAAGGGTCATCAGTTTATTGAATTAAGGCACATTGATGCAATTTTGTCCAGCAACGCAGAGGTTAAAGCTTCTGTGTTCCGTGGTGAAGTTGCGCAATTACATTCAAAAATTACACATTATTTATATGTTTTTTAAGAGACAGTACAGCCTTAATTACAAGGAAAGACCAATCAAATGTAATAAGGTGACATGATTGACAGCAGGCTAATCCAATGATATTCCCTGGGAAACGGGTCTTAATTACACAAATCGTCATGGTAGCGGTTCAAGGTTAGTTCGAACACCAAATCACCATCGTATGATTCATATGATGAAAACTCCATTGTTTTCTCTTATCTCTAAATACAACCAACTTAGCAAAGCATCAGTTCAAGCTCACAGAGACAAATCATTACTTGCAGCCATCTTGTTGTGTTATTTTAAATTGAAAAGCCATTTTGTGGTTAATAAAAAATCTACATATACTTGTTGCTTTTGACAACAGCCTAAATTCAAATTTTAGATCCTCAGTACCACTGATCGAATTGGTAAGGTCCTAAAGGACCTAGCTGCCAGACTGGGTCTGCAGCAGGTGGTGAGGGAACCAACGTACTTGACCTCATCCTTACCAATCTGCTGTCTGCAGATGCATCTGTCCATGACAGTATCAGTAAGAGCGACCACTGCACAATCCTTGTGGAGACGAAGTCCCACCTTCACATTGAGACCACCCTCCATTGTGTTGTGCAGTACTAACACTGTGCTCCATGAGACAGACTTTGAACCGGTCTACCAACTCAAGACATGGCATCCATGAGGCACTATGGGCCATCACCTGGAGCAGAATTGTCTTCAGCACAACTCATAACCTCATGGCCCAGCACATCCCCCACTAAACCATTACCATCAAGCCAGGGAATCAATCCTGTTTCAATGGAGAATGCAGGAGCAGCTGAAGGCATATCTGAAAATGAAGTGTCTACCTGGTGAAAGTACCAAACAGGATTACTTGTAATTCAAACAGCACAAGTGAATCCACAGTCAATGGATCAAAGCTCTGCAGTCCTGCCACATCCAGTCATGAATGGTGGTGGTCGATTCAACAATTAAATGGAGGAGGATGCTCCACAAATATCCCCATCCTCAATGATGGAAGAATCCAACACAGTGTGAAAGATAAGGCTGAAGCATTTGCAGCAACCTTCAGCTACAAATACCAAGTTCCATCTGGACCTCCTCCAGTGGTCCCCAGTATCATAGATGCCAGTCTTCAGCTAGTTTGATTCACTCCATGTGAGATCAAAAAATGTTTGGAGGCATTGGATATTGCAAAGGCTACGGGCCTTGACCACATTCCGGCAATTGTACAGAAGACTTGTGCTCCAGAACTTGACACTCCCTTAACCAAGCTCTTCCAGTACAGTGAAAAACTGGCATCTATCTGACAATGTAGACAATGGTCCAGGTATCCCCTGACTGACCAGAAACACTTCGGATGCTAGAAATACTGTGGTAACTCATCTCCTGTCCCCTGAGATCCTGTCCACCACCTACAAGACACAAGACAGGAGTGTGATGGAATGCTCCCCACTTGCCTAGAGGAGTTCAACTCCAACAACACTCAAGCAACTTGACACCATCAAGGACAAAGCAGCTCATTTGATTGGCATCACATCCACAACATCCACTCCCTCCACCACCAATGCTCAGTAGTAGCAGTGCCCACTGTCTATAAGATGCACTGCAGAAATACACCAAAGATCCTCAGGCAGCACCTTCCAAATCCATGAATACTTCCTTCCAGAAGGACAAGGGCAGCAAGTGGCATGGGAACACCACCACGTTCATGGTTCCCTCAAAATCATTGACCATTCTGACTTGGAAATATATTCCCATCCCTTATTGCTAGGTAAAAGAAATGGCTGAAATTCCCTCACTAAAGGCATTGTGGGTCAAGTCACAGCATGTGGACTGCAGTGGTTCAAGAAGATAGCTCATCATCACCTTCTCACGGGTAACTACGGATGGGCAATAGATGCTGGCCAGTTGGACAAATAGCAATCATTGTTGTAAATAACCAACTAATGGCCTTGAGGGAAGAAAATCTGCCAACGTTATGTGACTCCAGCCTCAGAGACTGTAGTTGACTTTAACTATCCTTGAAATGCCCAGCAAGTCATTCAGTTCAAAGTCAATTAGAGATGGACAATAAATACTGTTGTTGCCAATGACAGCCACATCCCATGTGTAGAAAGGAAACATTTGCTTGAATTAATGCAGCCAAAACAATTATCAGAAAAAACCTTGACATCATCTTGGAGTGGAGTCTTCGAGTCATAGAGTCATGGAGATGTACATCACGGAAACAGACCCTTCGGTCTAACTCATCCATGTCCACTCATATCCCAAATTAATCGAGTCCTATTTGCCAGCACTTGGCACATATCCCTCTAAACCCTTCCTAGTCAGATGTCTTTTAAATGTTGCAGTTACACCAGCCTCCACCACTGCCTCTGCCATCTCATTCCTTACATGCACCACCCTCTGTGTGAAAAAGTTGCCCTTAGGTCCCTTTTAATATCTTCCCCCTCTCACCCTAAAAATATGCCCTCTAGTTCTGGACTCCCCACCCCAGGGAAAAGACTTTGTCTATTTATCCAATCCAAGCCCTTCATGATTTTATAAACATCTATGAGGTCACTCCTCAGCCTCCAACACCCCGGTGAAACAGCCCCAGCCTATTCAGCTTCTCCCTATAGCTCAAATCCTCCAACCCTGGGAACATCCTCAACGGCCTAACCAACATCCTGTACAACCGCAACTTGACCTCCCACTCCTATACTCAATGTTCTGACCAATAAAGGAAAGCATACCAAACGCCTACTTCACTATCCTATCTACCTGCGACTCTATAATCAAGGAACTATGAACCTGCACTCCAAGGTCTCTTTGTTCAGCAACAATCCCTAGGACCTGACCATTAAATGTATAAGTTCTGCATTTTATACAAAATGCAGCACATCACATTTGTCTAAACTCCATCTGCCTCTCCTCAGCCCATTGGCCCATCTGATCAAGATCCCATTGTAATCTGAGGTAACCTTCTTCACTGTCCACTACACCTCCAATTTTGGTGTCATCTGCAAACTTACTAACTGTGCCTCCTGTGGAATCCGAACGTAAACTTGGCCGACCGGGCCACCCAATCACTGTCCCTTTCAGTCCCCTCACCACTCACTTTCCAGCATGACCATCCTTGGCCTCCTCCATTGCCAAAACAAACCACAGCTCCTATTGGAGGAACAACACCTTATTTTCCACCTGGGCACCGTACAGCCCAGAGGACTCAACACAAAGTTCTCCAATTTCAAATAACCTCCCTCCCTGTTCCCTGACTCCCTTCCCAGTCCCTACCCCTCCCTGCCACAGCTCCCTGCCACCAACCAGAATCAATCCCCCCATTGACTAACCAGGTTATACCCTCTGCCTGTCTTCATCTATCCCGGCTTCACCACCCTGCCCCAGCCTCCCCCTTTACCTGCATCACCCCCCCACGCCAACCCCCAGTCCTGAAAAAGGATTACACAAAAAAATGTCAACTTCTGTACCTCCTGATGCTGCCTGGCTTGCTGTGATCTTCCAGCCTCCTACCCATCTATTTTGGATTCCAGCATCTCCAATTTTCCTGTCTTGAACCATCTTGGGCAAAGCAGACTACTTAATACTAATTTTAACTTAATTTTTATCCTTATTACTTTAAATGCAATTTATAAATAAATTAGTTAAAAGGCAGTGAGCTGCATATTACATTGTCTTTTTTTAATTCAACAGGGGAATCGTATTAACAGACTCCGACAAGCTGCCGAGATATTCTTACTTCAGATCATTGAAGCAAAATCACAAGTTGGAATAGTCACTTTTAACAATACTGCAACTATTCAATCACATTTGAAAGTGATTGAAAATAAAGATGTGAGGAATCAACTTGTCCAAATGCTACCTACAACAGCTAATGGAGGGACAAATATCTGCGCAGGAATCCAGGCTGGTTTTCAGGTAGAAACTGAAATGCTTCAGCAAACTTTAGCAACTCATTTAATTTTCAGTTTTCCCACGTAGACAATAACTTAACGGCTTTGCAGGTACTTGGTGATGATGACGGTGCTACAAATGGTGATGAAATCGTTTTGCTGACTGATGGGGAGGACAGTGGGATAAGCAGTTGTTTCTCGGAGGTGGAACAAAGTGGTGCAGTAATCCACACGATAGCATTAGGACCAAAGGCAGCCAAAGAGCTGGAACAGATGTCAACACTGACAGGTAATAAGGACACAAAGAATTTCTCATGAATTCTTGGGAGAGGAACATAACTTCAAGTCTTGTTGTTTTGAGTTCTGCTCCCAACTTTTATTGTGGTGGAAGTGTTAACAGGTTTAAAATGAATTGGGTAGCCTTCAGTGAAAATACTGGACAAAGGAATTTCTGTTGAGAACATTCCAATTACTAGGCAGACTCCGACAGGAAGTTGGTGGGACTTTACTCCTGGCACTGTCCATATCTACAGCTAACAGGAAACTAGCCAAGTCGATTTATTTATTTAAAGTGATGTCACACAACTTTGATGTACAATAAAAGTCATGGACATGTCCATATTTCTAGTCAGTCAGGCTTGATTCTCCAAGCTAACTGTTAATATTGCAGGTAATGGGAACATAATGGCTACCACTGCCATTTTAATTCTTCTTCCCTCAACTACACATTGTTCCTGCTAATCAGACAGGATTAAAATCAATGTTCACATGTTCAATAGTTTTATTCCAAACAATTTGACATTGGGCAGTTACTGTCACATTGCAGAAATCTCTGATGCCTCCTTCTTCATTTCAGTCTCAATTGGCATTGCCCATTGACCATGTATTTGATCCATGTTTATAACTTTCTTGCCGTCTCCATTCTCTAGGGGGTCGACAGTTTGCAGCCACTGATAAAGTGGATGCAACTGGATTAAGCGATGCCTTCTCTTCAATAGTATCAGGAAATGGTGACATTAGTCAACAGTTAGTTCAGGTCTGTTTTCCCTCAGATAATGACTTTCTCATTATCCTTTTGTTAACTTAACATTAAATTCAATAGATCCATTTCTTTGGTTCCAGCTTGAAAGCTCTGGAACAAAGGTTGAAGATGACCTTGGTTGAAAGGAATAG
>NW_025212768.1:26360-28453 GCF_004010195.1 Chiloscyllium plagiosum | reverse complement strand
CTTTTAAGAAGTGGTTACAGAGTGAGTAGATGCAATGTGTATGATCTTCCAAATTTCCCGAGATTCTGGAAAAGTCCTGGCAAACTGGAAAATCACAAACATCAATTCTCTATTCGAGAAATGAGGGTGACAGAACACAAGATCCTATATGCCAGTTAGCACACCATTTGTCATAAAGAGAAGTGTTCAAAGCCATTATGCAATCAGACAGAGTCAACCTAGTTTTGTGCAAGAGAATCCATGTTTGACTAATTTATTGGCATTCTTTAAATAAGTAACAAGCAGAGTGGATCAAGGAGAGCCTGCAGATGTGATGTGTTTTCAGGAGTTATATGATAGCATGCCACATCAAAGGTTACTGCATAAAATAGAGGAATGGTTAGGTAAGAGGGAGAAAAGAGTTGGGATAAATAGATCTCTTTTTTCAATGGAAAATTGTGACTAGTACAGTGCTACAGAAATTAGTGTAGTGCTGGAACAGCACAGCAGGTCAGGCAGCATCCGCGGAGCAGGAAAATCAATGTTTCGGGCAAAAGCCCTTCATCAGCTTTTGCCCAAAACGTTGAATCTCCTGCTCCTCGGATGCTGCCTGACCTGCTGTGCTCTTCCAGCACTACTCTAATCTTGACTCTAATCTCCAGCATCTGCAGTACCCACTTTCGCCTACAGAAATTAGTATTGGACATCACTATTTATGATCTATATCAATTACTTTGATGAAGGGACCAAAAGTGGCTAATTTCACCGATGACACACAGCCAGGTAGAAAAGTATGGGGGTAAGTTGTCAAAAGGACACAAAGAATACAAACAGATTAATTGAGTGAATAAAAATTTGGCAGATGGAATATAACGCAAGGGTTAATGTGAACTTTTCAACTTTTGCAGGAAGGATGAATTGGCAGTTGACATGTTTAAATGGAGAGAAATTGCAAAACAATATGGTACAAAGGGATTTGGGTGTCCTGGTACAGATATCACAAGAAGAAACATGAAGGTGCAGCAAGTTGATTAAGAAGACAAATGGAATGTTGATGTTTATTAAAGGGGAATTAAGTATAAAAGGGAAGACGTGTTGCCACAATGGTACAGTGTCAGCATCTGGAGTACTGTGTATAGCTTTGGCCTCCCAACTTAAGAAATGTTGAAAATGCGATAGAAGTTGTTCAAAGAAGGTTCACACAACCGATTCCCAGAATTATGCCGTTTACTTATACAGTTTGGTTTATATCCATTGGAGTTTAGAAGAATGAGAGGTTATTTTATTGATATATATATATATATGATTCTGAGGAGACAGGGTGGATGCTGAGAGGATGCTACTCTTGTAGCCAACTCTGGATCTAAGGGACATTGTTAAAAAATTCGGAATTTCCCATCGGCTATAAGAGTGGGTCAGAGGCTAGGAACACTCCTACAGTGTGGGTGCAGGTCATTCGACCCATCGAATCCACACCGACCCTCTGAAGAACATCTCACCCAGACCCACCTACCCAATCCCTGTAACCCTGCATTTCCCATGGCCAATCCACCTAACCTGCACATCTTTGGACTGTGGGAGAAATCCAGAGCACCCAGAGGAAACTCACACAGACACGGGGAGAAGATGCGAATTCCACACAGACAGTAGCCTGGGCTGGAGTTAAACCCAGTGTCCTTGGTGCTATGAGGCAGCAGTGCTAACTACTGAGCCATCATAACTCTTGGTGACCACATTCACAAGCATCCACTCAGTCCACCACCAACACTCAGCAGCTGCAATGTATACCATCTATAAGATGCGCTGCAGAAATTCATGAAAGAACTTTTGACAGCACCTTCCAAATCCACACCAACTCCATCTAGATGGACAAGGACAGAAGAAACACCATGGTCTGCAAGTTCCTCTCCTCGCCACCTCTATCCTGAATTGGAAATATATCACCATTCCTTCACTGACATTGGGTCAGAATCCTGGAATTCTTTCCCTAAGGTCAACCTACATCACATGGACTGCAGCCAGTCAAGAAGGCAATTCACCACCAGCTTCTCAAGGACAACTAGGGACGGACAATAAATGCTGGCCCATCAGTGACACCCACGTCCTACAAGTGA
>NW_025212768.1:8099-15293 GCF_004010195.1 Chiloscyllium plagiosum | reverse complement strand
GTCCGTAAGTATTCCCTGTCAGTGCTACCTTCTCCACAGCCTCCCTAATCTTACTGAAACATCTGTAACCAGGAACCTCCAACAACCGTTCCTGTCCCTCTTCTATCCACGTTTCCGTGATGGCCACAACATCGTAGTCCCAGGTACCGATCCACGCCTTAAGTTCACCCACCTTATTTCTGATACTCCTTGCGTTGAAGTATACGCACTTGAACCCATCTCTGTGTCCGCAAGTATTCCCTGTCAGGGCTATCTTCTTCACAGCCTCCCTACATTCTTGAACATCCTGACAAACAGCTAACCTACTTGCTGGACTACAAGTCCAGATCCCATCCCACTGCCAAATTAGTTTAAACCCCCCCCGAAGAGTGCTACAATAACACAACTCTGCTCCTGTACTCAAAACCTCTTGCAAAAAAGGCCAATATACCATTTGCCTTCTTTACCACCTGCTACACCTGCATGCCTACCTTCAGTGGATGGTACACAAGGACACCCAGGTCTCACTCTCCCAATTTATAGCCATTCAGGTAGCAATCTGCCTTCTTGCTTTTGCTTCCAAAGTGAATAACCTCACATTTATCCAAATTTTACTGCATCTGCTATTGATGAGCGAGTGGTATGAATTTAAACTTGGGTAACGGAGCTTTGGATGACCTCAATTTCATAGAGAATGGAATTTTCTTTTTTTAATTTACAGCACGGAAACAGACCCTGTCCATGCCGACCAGATATCCCAACCCAATCTAGTCCCACCTGCCAGCACCCGGCCCATATCCCTCCAAACCCTTCCTATTCACATACACATCCAAATGCCTCTTACATGTTGCAATTGGACCAGCCTCTACCACTTCCTCTGGCAGCTCATTCCATACACGTACCACCCTCTGTGTGAAAAAGTTGCCCCTTAGGTCTCTGTTATATCTTTTCCTTCTCACCCTAAACCTATGGCCACTAGTTCTGGACTCCCCCCTCCAGGGAAAAGACTTTGTCTATTTATCCTATCTATGCCCCTCATGATTTTGTAAACCTCTATAAGGTCACCCCTCAGCCTCCGACGTTCCAGGGAAAACAGCCCCAGCCTGTTCAGCCTCTCCCTATAGCTCAAATCCTCCAACCCTGGCAACATTCTTATTAATCTTTTCTGAACCCTTTCAAGTTTCACAACATCTTTCAACTCCTGTACTCAATACTCTGACCAATAAAGGAAAGCATACCAAACACCTTCTTCACTATCCTATCTACCTGCGACTCCACTTTCAAGGAGCTATGATGTAGGAGACCAGTCAGATTGCATTGCAGTAGTCAAGTCTGGAGTTAATGCAGGAATGAATGAGGGTTCCAGCAGGAGATGAACTGAGATGGAGAAATTCGAATGGTGAATAAAGGCCAAAGGCTAAGATAGTTTTGATTTTAAAAGTGCATCTCAATGTGAATAGACACAAATGTAGGCAAATGGAATGGGAATGCATGTGGATGTTGATGATAACCTTATATATAATTGATTTGGTGGGAGTTTTAAGACAACATAAGATGACAAGGTCAAGCTGGGTAGTTCTCAAAATGGCTGAGGGCATACATTGATGAAAGAGATTTAGAGAGGAGAAGAGAGCAGTGAACTCAGAGGCTGAGATATCTCAATGAGACTTTCTATCATTCTTCAGTGGGTTGGAGAGAATGAGAATTTTAGCTGAAGTGAGGTGTTGGCACAAGGTCAAATGCTCAAAGGAAGAGAAAATGCCACAGAAGTAAAGTCCGGCCGAGGGACAGTTTGATAATAAGTGCTGCATTGGCATTTTGATAAGATGGTGTTGGAAGGTGTAACTAAATGAAGGGCCTTTGTTTAAGACAATGGTATTACTATCCTTCAGCCTATCAAAGCTGTAAGTTTAGGTTATTAATACTAATCAGAAGTAACTCAAGTACTTGCTGAATCTGTTTTGTTGTAAAATGAAAGGATAGATGAATGTAACTTAGATCAGTTTGTAGTAATCATCTTTAACTCAGGTATGTTACGTGGTGAAATAGGTAAAAACAATGACTGCAGATGCTGGAAACCAGATTCTAGATTAGAGTGGTGCTGGAGGACAAGTCATGGGGACAGTGCTGAGCTGGAAGTTTGGAACTAGGGTGAGGTGGGGGAAGGGGAAATGAGGAAGCTGTTGAAGTCCACATTGATGCCCTGGAGTTGAAGTGTTCCGAGGCGGAAGATGAGGCGTTCTTCTTCCAGGCGTCTGGTGGTGAGGGAGCGGCGGTGAAGGAGGCCCAGGACCTCCATGTCCTCGGCAGAGTGGGAGGGAGAGTTGAAATGTTGGGCCACAGGGTGGTGAAATAGACAACTGGGATAAGCCAAAGGAAAGTCCAACACAACTTTATTGAGCACTTTACCAAGAAAAAAAAATAACATTTATCCACACTCTACTATTGTACTTTAATTAAATTCTATCAATCTCTTCACATGACTCTGCAGAAAACAGTTTACTTAAATCTTTTAAGTCAACAGTCTCAAATCTACAATCGCTTTCTTATTCTAACATGCATATCCAAGGATTTGCTATAACCCACACAGGTCCCGACCACCGTACTTGAACTGTTTGTCTGAAAGGGCTGGTAATACCCAATTAAGGCTGGGACAGGCTATTCCTCGGTCTTTGAGGGTTGGCTGATGTTTCAGGATCTGCAGTCATCGGTTTAGGCTTTCCCTCTCATCTAGAGCTGGTTCTAGTCTTCAGGTCATCTCACTGAGGTGTTCTCTCTGGAGATACCCGTTGAATAAGGTAGAAAAATTATTGCCAGCTGGGACACCAGTTTGATCCTTTTATCCCCCTTTTCATGCCCTTTTGGAAGATTCTGTGGCCTGTGTCCAATACGAGCATTGGGAAGTTCCAGAAGGGTTAAGGTGAGAGGGGAAAGATTTAAAAGGGATTTGTTGAAATTTTAACTTTACTTCTTTATTTTTTGACTTAATACTAAGAAAGACTAATGTTTAACTTTTAATTTTGTTTCCTTATTTTTCTACTTTGTACCTCACACTTTCTACCTATGTACCTAAGATGGCACCTGGAATGGCGACATTGTACACTTTTCACTGCACTGTACTTGTACACGTGTCAATAAAATCCAATGCTAATTCTAAGGGGCAACATTTTCACACAGAAGGTCTGCAAATATTGGATGAACTGCCAAAGGAAGTAATAGCAACAGGGACAGTTACAACATTTGAAAGAAATTTGGACAGATGTACAGAATATTTTAGAGTGTTTTGGGCCAAATGCAGGCAAAGTGAGATTAGTTTAGTTTGAGAAACTTGGACAACATGAACAAGGTGGACTGAAGAGTTTCCATACTGTCTGACTGTAGGACTACTTCCCATGTTTGGAAATGGCAATACATGGTTTTGAACTTTCAATTGTCAAGTGCTGTCCCTGTCAGACAGCAACTGGCCTCTATTGAGCTGGGTGCCACCAAGTCTGCGCAGCATTCTTCCAACAAAGCAGGTTCACCGGAGATGGAAACAAGGGTGTTCATTCTGAAACAATGTGGTCATTGGCACGTGACCAGGCAGTTCCTTTTTGGTTTCAATGGGAAGTTGGTTGACTACGACCAGACTGTATGAATACTGTCTGTTCTCGTTCTGCAGTTTGCAAAGTGCAGAGTCTGGCTCAGACTCCACATTTCGAGTTTAGATTAGATTACTTACAGTGTGGAAACAGGCCCTTCGGCCCAACAAGTCCACACCGACCCTCCGAAACACAACCCACCCATACCCCTTCATTTACCCCTTACCTAACACTAGGGGCAATTTAGTATGGCCAATTCACCTGACCTGCACATCTTTGGACTGTGGGAGGAAACCGGAGCACCCAGAGGAAACCCACGCAGACACGGGGAGAACGTGCAAACTCCACACAGTCAGTCGCCTGGCGCTGTGAGGCAGCAGTGCTAACCACTGTGCTACCGTGCCACCCATGAGTTTTATCCATGCTCATGAAAAGAATGTCAATATTTCTGTAACAATCCTGGAGATTATAGGTCACCCGACCACAGTTTGTCCTCTCAGCATTCTGTATGATGCTTGCTATAGAGATGGTGAGTATTGCTCCCTATGTTTTCTGGGTGTGTCCCTGTCCATTGTCTCTCCCTGTGACACACACGAGCTGTGGTAAGCACTACTACCGCACAGTGCCAGGAATCTGAGTTTGATTCCACCGTCGGGCAAATGTCTTATGGAGTTTGCATTTCTGCCTGTGTCTGCGTGGATTTCCTCTAACAGTCCAAAGATATGCAGGTTAGGTGCATTGGCCATGCTAAATTGTCCATAGTATCCAGGGATTTGTAGTACAGGTGGGTTAGCTATGTGGAATGCAGGGATGGGTGGGGAGAAGAGCGAGGTGGGTCTGGGTGAGATGCTCTTTGGAGTGTCAGTTTGGTCCTGATGGGCCAAATGGCCTGTAGGGATCCTATGATTGTCTGTCTCCTGTATGAAGCCACTGTGACTGTTAGGCTGAAGCTGATCAAAGCCATTGGCCTCTGATTTCCTCACTTTGGTGCACTTGCCACATGTAAGACAGTACTCACTGTAATAAGCAGAGTGCTGACAAACTTGGGAGCAGACGGATCTTCCTTCCACGCAGACACTTTGTGGAGAACCTTTGCTTTGTTTCTGGGGTTTGTTGGCACAGTGAGCTCCACCTGCTTATTCACAACAATTCTGTTGATGCTGAAATCTGGCTTGTGCTGTCAGATTAAGATAAGTTACACAGTGGCAGTTGTCCTGCAATCCTTTGCTGTCCGATTACTTTTCAAAAACAATACATACAAAGCCTGGTGCTTATCACTGGCAGCCACATCATCAGTTGACGTGTCCTCGCACTCTGGAATTCTCTCCCTAAAACCCTCCATCTACTTTAAAACTCTCCCAACAATCCATCACCGGGATTTGCTCACATCCATTGCTTCTAATATCTTTTCTCTTTGGCTTGTTGACTGCTCCTGTCCAATGACACACCTCTGAGAAATACTGTGAGGAATTTCACCATATAAGGTACTACATAAATTCAGGCTGTTGTTGATTGCTTGTGAATATTTTTTCATGAGGTAACCTTGTAAACCATGACCTTTCAACTCTGAATTCTGACTGCTAATCAGTCAGAAACAAAAAACTATGCTAGAAACAAAAAACAAAATTAATGAAAATCTTAATACAATTCCTAACTGCTAAATCTCCCTTAATTCAGGACTAGTGGAAATAGAAACATGTTGTGTGAAAGAGAGACTATTTCTCAGACTGAGGGGGAGGGTGAGCTGTTAGCAAATATCCTCCCGACCCATTGATCCCATGTTGACACTGCGATAATATTCCACTCCCTATCCAATGTTGCTCAGCCAACAATTTCAGCAGGAAAGGTAAAAGGACAATAACAGATATCAAACAGGTTGGAGGAGCTTATATCCACATTGTCCAGTTCAAAATGTTGAATTGAATTAGCTTTTTTGTCACATGTACTCAAATGAATACAGTGGAAAGTTCACCAGTCACTACTTATGGCACCATCTTAGGTGCAAGATACCTAATTACAGATTCATCAGTACATGTTCTTAAGGGGAAAACAATAACACAAAATAAAGAAATAAAAGGTATTCTTATTCCACCTCTTGTTTCTGGGTCCCCCCGAACTCTCGTTCCTCACAGTCTGAATGCTCCAGCAACTTTACTACACCCAGCTTCACAGCCTTAAAACTGTTAAAGCTGAAACTTTAGTCTGCAGACCTCACTTTCTCCTCTTAAAACTGTTAAACAATCATTTAAATAACAAAAGGTGTCCCCTTCAGAAAACTTACCTGTGATCTTCCCCTTGATCTTTCCCCTTGATCTTACCCTCGATCTTCCCCTCAATCTTCTCCTTGATCTTCCTCTTGCTCTTCCCCTAGTACTATCTTCCTATCTCTATTCCTGCTATCTTCTAAACTGATCTCAAATACAGAGTTGCCTAAGTGCTTACCCATTTCCCCCCAAAAAATTCCCTGATATAATCCCTTCATCCCTTATATCCGCCTCCTAGTCATGGTACTGGGACTGGTTTAACTAGACCTGGACTAGCCGTCATTGGCCTCTCATACCCCATTACCTCTGCCCATGTTGTCCATTCATCTCCATTGCCCTTTCACCCCATTCCCTCTTCCCTACCCTATTGCCCGCTTACTCCCATTGTGCATTCACTCCCCCATTTGCCACCATTAACCATTCACCCCATTGCGTACTCATTCCACTAGATATACACAATAGCCCCAAATTTTCCAAATCCCCCTCCTCTTTCCTCCTACCCAAACCCACCCCACATCTTCCCACTGTCCAGACAAGTACAGGTTAGATGGATTGCCCATAGTGCCCGGGAATATGTAGTTTGGGTGGATAAGCCAGGGCAAATGAAGGGCAACAGGGTAGAGGGATTGGTTTAGGTGGGATGTTCATTGGAGGGTTGGTGTGGACTCGATGGGCCAAATGGCCTTCTTCCATACAATAAGGATTCCATTATTCATAGCGAGAATTCATCTAATGACCCTTATGTCCTTTACTCGTGCTCTTGGGGGGGGTTTAAA
Source organism: Chiloscyllium plagiosum (assembly GCF_004010195.1). Classification (NCBI taxonomy): domain Eukaryota; kingdom Metazoa; phylum Chordata; class Chondrichthyes; order Orectolobiformes; family Hemiscylliidae; genus Chiloscyllium; species Chiloscyllium plagiosum. Next base: position 8,693 of record NW_025212768.1, on the reverse strand, counting down.
CTAACTCTGCAGGGGCATGGGAACCCAGACTGTAGCTTTAGGGTGCAGGACCTGGAGTGTAGGGAGGTTAGGAACATGGCATCAATCTCAAAGGAGGGTGCCTGTAAACAGGAAAGTGGCTTGAAGAGTGTATACTTCAATGCAAGAAGTATACGAAATAAGGTAGGTGAACTTGCAGCTGGGTTGGTACCTGGGATTTCTATGTTGTGGCTATTACGGAGACATGGGTAGAACAGGGACAGGATTCAAAGTTTGTGCGAAGATTTGTAGCTCGGGTGCTCGTTGTTGTGGTTCTGTTCGCCGAGCTGGAAGTTTTTGTTGCAAACGTTTCGTCCCCTGGCTAGGCGACATCATCAGTGCTGGGTACCCAATATACCAACCACGACAGCGGACAGCTGAAACTGACAACCGAAAGCGGCAGGGACAGACCACTATAAACACCAGAGGAAACATCAAAGAAGCGCTTCGCAGGAGGCTCCCAAGCACTGATGATGCCGCCTAGCCAGGGGACGAAACGTTTGCAACAAAAACTTCCAACTCGGCGAACAGAACCACAACAACGAGCACCCGAGCTACAAATCTTCACACAAACTT
>NW_025212768.1:0-5831 GCF_004010195.1 Chiloscyllium plagiosum | reverse complement strand
GCCCTTCTTCAGGAATGGGCAGAGAGTGTTCAGCAGGAGAAGATAAAAGGTAGGGAGGAGGGACTTGGAGGAGGGGCGTTGGAAATGTGATAGGTGGAAAGAGGTCAAGGTGAGGGTGATAGGTATCTGGAGTCCATGGGGGATCAGTCGGTTCCGTAGGCAGGTGCTGGTAGGTTCTTTACTCAGCGAGTCGTGCGTTCATGGAATGCCCTGCCAGTAGCAGTGGTGGACTCTCCCTCATTATGGGCATTTAAGCGGGCATTGGATAGGCATATGGAGGATAGTGGGCTAGTGTAGGTTAGGTGGGCTTGGATCGGCGCAACATCGAGGGCCGAAGGGCCTGTACTGCGCTGTATTCTTCTATGTTCTATGTTCTATGTTCTACTCTCTGGACAATGATTGTAGGTCTGACCTCAACTTTTAGCTAAAAGCCAGATTTGAAAACATCCCCTTGCTTTGACACATCACCACTGTCTGCTAAAATTCTTTTTGAAGCAAATTAATATCTCAGGCAGTGTGATTCACACCAAAGAGTTTCAAAGCCTTGGTGTGAAGTTGTTTCTCATTTTGCTTTTGTCAAAGAGTCACATTCTGCCATCGATGGTGTTAATTCCTGAATCCAAAACAGAAGTTGCTGGAAAAGCTCAGCAGGTTTGGCAGCATCAGTGTTCATATTTTGGGTCCAGTGACACTTCTGCAGAATTTAATTCCTAAATGTTTAGTTGACGCATCTGTCTCTACTTTGGATTTCATTGGCATTTGGGAGTAAGAGATTTCAGTCCCCAAGTCCCAAGGTGAAATAGCAGTCTCCTAATTTACACCTCCCCTCCTGCAAAGTCAGCAATTATTTCTTTTCTGAAATAAGGAAATTTTCCTGATTTATATTAATGATCGACACTTTAGTGTACGGAGCAGAGCTTGCAATGACACACAATCTGGGTGCATTGTAAACTGTGACTAGGAGAGACAATGGCCTAATGGCGTTATCATTGGAATGTTAATCCAGAGACCCATGTAATATTCTGGGGACATGGCTTCAAATTCCTGCCGTGGCAGGATTTTAATTAAGAGTTGAATGATGACCATGAATCAATTGTTGGGGGAAACACCCATCTAGCTCAGAGCTACCTGCACAGGAAGGTAAAGAGTTCAGTCCCACTGCTGCTAGAATCAGACTTGCCTCAGATGATGACATTAAATGTTAGTGAGGTCACAGCCATATTAATTTGTGCTCTTAGTTTCAGCACTTTTAAGTAAAATATTGCATCTGGTTTTAAGCCAATTGGTAGCCTCTCATTGACTGTCACTGACTGCACATGAACAGGTACAGGCCATTCAGCCTTTGAACCTGCCATGCCAAGTAATTAGAGCATCCCTTCTCCTCCCTGAGCCCATAACCATTGACTTCCTCGAAAGGGAAAGGACAGACAAACAAATTTGGTTTCCTGGTTAGTGAAAGAGATAGAAGTTAAGTTGAAGAATATGTACTTAAGCCTGATGTCAGGTAGAAAATACACACTGAATATAAAAGATTTAGAGGGAGTTAAAAAGCAAATAATAGAAGCAAAGAGGGAGTTTGAAAAGAAGTTGGCAGCTAACAGAAAGGGGGATCCTAATATATTTTATAAGGTATAAATAGTAAAAGGATAGTAGAGAGAGGATGGGGTAAATAGGGATTATAAAAGGGAGTTTATACATGGAGACAGGGGATATAGATGTGGTATTAGTGAATACCTTGCATGGGAAGATACCAAAGAAGAAGATATCCCCCAGAATACAGTGAAAGAAGGTAGTTCAGATACTTGAATGGTTTAAAACTGAACAAGAGGGTGATAAGCTGTCCAAGCTTTAACTTGAGCAGGTATTAGGACTGAATAAAATTTAAGAAAAATATGGAGGGAAATGAATGTGGAAATTGCATTAACACTGCCACCTCCTTAGACTCCTTAGACAATGGCCTAATGGCGTTATCATTGGAGTGTTAATCCAGAGACCCATGTAATATTCTGGGGACATGGCTTCCAGTCCTCCTTAGACTCGAGGGAGGTGCCAGATGACAGGTGAATTGCAAACATTGTGCCCTTGTGCATAAAAGATTGAAATGATAGACCCAGCAACTACAGAGACCACTCAGTTTAACTTCAGTGTCATAGAGTCATAGAGTAATATAGCACGGAGATAGCCCATTTGGCCCAAATTAGTCCATGATGACCAAAATGTTCATCAACACTAACCCTGTTTCCCTGCACTAGGCCTATATCCTTCTTGATGAAGGACTTTTGCCTGAAACACCGATTCTCCTGCTCCTTGGATGTTGCCTGACCTGCTGTGCTTTTCCAGCACCACACTCTCGACGCTAATCTCCAGCATCTGCGTCCTCACTTTTGCCATCTCCTTCTAAACCTTTCCTATCCTTGTATTTGTTCAAATGCCTTTTAAATGTTGTTAATGTACCCACCTCAACCACTTCCTCTGGCAGCTCACTCCATATGCGTACCACCCTCTGTGTAAAAACGGTGCCCCTCAGGTTCCCTTTTACTCTTTCCCCTCTAACCTTAAACCAATACCCTCTAGTCCTCAATTCCCCAGCCCTGGGAAAAAGACTGTGTGCATTCACCCTAACCATGCTCAACATCTTATACACTTCTACAAGATCCTCCTCAGTCTCTTACCCTCTAAAGAAAAAAGTCCGAGCTTGTCCAACCTCTCCCTCTAACTCAGACCATTAAGTCCTGGCAACATCCTTGTAAATTTCTTCTACACTCTTTCCAGTTTAAGAACATCTTTTCTACAACAAGGTGACCAAAACTGAACACAAGTCCTGTACAACTGCAGTGTAACTTCCCAACTTCTATACTCAATACCCTGACTGATGAAGGTCAGTGTGCTAAAAGCCTTCTTCACTGACCTGTCTCCTGTGAGTCCACTTTCAGAGAACCATGCATATAAACTCCAAGGTCCCTCTGTTCCACTACACCCTCAAGGCCCTACCATTCACCATGAAACTCCTATCTTGATTTGAGTTTCCAAAATGCAAGAACTCACACTAAATTATATTAAATTCCATTTGCCACTTCTCGGCTCACTTCCCCATCTGCAAACTTACTAATCATGTCTTGCTCATTCTCATCCAAAACATTGATTATAGATAACAAACAGCAATGGGCCCAGCACCGACCCCTGAGGCACTCCACCAGTCACAGGCCTCCTGTTCAGCAAGCATCTTTCCACTATTACCCTCTTCTTCCTACCATCAAGACAATATCCAATTTGCCAGCTCTCCCTGAATTCTGTGTGTAACGTCCAGAACTTTTCAGAAGTAGGGAAACTTCTGGGAACAATAATTTGGGACAAATAGTCATTTGGACAATTGCAGATTAATTTAGGAAAACCAACATGGGTTTCTTCAGAGAGATTTGTGTTGAAATAATTTGCTGGATTCTATTGAGCACGTAGCAGACAGAGTTGGTAAGCGTAGGAGTTGATGTGGCATCCATGGACTTCCAAAAGCTATTTGGTATAGCAGACTTGTGGGTGAAGTATAGCTAATCATTTGAATACAAATTCAACTGAGTGACAGGAAACAGAGGGTAATGGTCAATGAATAAATTTCAGGCTGGGGGAAGGTAGGGTCAGTACCTGGTTTTCCTGGTATATATTAAGGACCTTGATGTACAGGGCATGGTTTGCTAACCATATGAAACATTGAAGTATTGCTAATTGAGAAGACGATAGTGTGAAACTTCAAAAGGACACAAGTTGGTGGAGTGGTCAGATATATGCGGAGGAGTGCGAGGTGATAGATTTTGCTAAAGGAACATGGAGACACAATATAAATTAAAAGGGACAGTATGAAAGGTGGCTCAGGAGTATAGAGACCTGCATGTACATATGTGTGGATCATTACAAGGTGGCAAGACAAATTGAGGGAGTGATTAATAAAGCATGCAGTATGCTGGGCTTTCAGGAATGGGGACAGAGTATGAAAGCAAGAAGGTTATGTTGAAGGAACTAGATGAGCCTCAGGTGGAGTACAGACCCCGTTCTGAATGCGACCCTTCAGGCAGGATGTGAAGGCATTGATAAGAGTATAGAAGATGTTTACAAGAATGGTACCAGAATGTGCAATTTCAGTAAGAAAGATTGACTGAAGAAGCTGACACCGTTATCCTGAGCGAAGAGATGTCTGCAAGGGGTTCTGTTTGAAACATTGAAAGCCATAAGGAGTCTGAACAAAATAAACCGGGAGAAAATGTTTCTACGAATGAAAAGATCAAGAGCGAGAGGATACAGATTTGAACTAATTGACTAAATTGGCAAAAATTGTTACAAAAATACACTTTTTATGCACAAATGATTATGATCTGGAATTTGCTGTCAGAGAACACAGTAAAGAGTTGGTTGGGTTGAGGAAATCAAAAAGGGAATGGGACTATTATTTGAAAAGGTAGTAAGTATACGGTTATGGGGAGAAGGACGGTGATTGGTACGTCAGGAGGCCCAGGGCAATCACAATGGGACAAATGGACTCCTTCTGCACTGTTACAAATCTACATTCTGGGATTGCGCAGCATCCCTTGGGAAGTAACTCAGGAAACAGCCGAGTGAACCTTCTCTGAATTGTTCTCAGTGCAATTATACCTTTGGTTAAGTAAAGTGACCAATCCTGGAGTGTGCCAAATATTGTTGTACCCATGCCCTGAAGAGGTAAGCAAAACCACTTCACTTTCATAATCCCTTTTTAAAAATGCCAATATTTAACATATGCCATCTTGATTATTTGCCACGCCGACATTTCTGATTCAGACACGAGCATACGCAGATCCCTCTATCCCATTGAATTCTGCATTTTCTCTTCAATTAAATAATATTCCGCTGATCTTGTACTCCTGCCAAAATGGATGACCTCACATTCCTCCATACTGTCGACTATCACCTGAGGTTTGGCACTCAGTTCACCTTCGACAGGTGCACCGGAAGGCATATGAGCATGCAAAACGCAACAACAACCCACAGCCTCCCGCTCTGTAATCCCCATCATCAACAACAACCCTCAGCCTCCCGCTCTGTAATCCCCGGCATCTTCAACAACAACCCACAGCCTCCCGCTTTGTAATCCCCATCATCTTCAACAACCCACAGCCTCCCGCTCTGTAATCCCCATCATCATTAACAACCCACAGCCTCCCGCTCTGTAATCCCCATCATCATTAACAACCCACAACCTCCCGCTCTGTAATCCCCATCATCATCAACCCACAACAACCCACAGCCTCCCGCTCTGTAATCCCCATCATCATCAACCCACAGCCTCCCGCTCTGTAATCACCATCATCATCAACCCACAGCCTCCCGCTCTGTAATCCCCATCATCAACAACACACAGCCTCCCGCTCTGTAATCCCCATCATCATCAACCCACAGCCTCCCGCTCTGTAATCCCCATCATCAACAACACACAGCCACCCGCTCTGTAATCCCTATCATCATCAACCCACAGCCTCCCGCTCTGTTATCCCCATCATCATCAACCCACAGCCTCCCGCTCTGTAATCCCCATCATCATCAACCCACAGCCTCCCGCTCTGATATCCCCATCATCAACAACACACAGCCACCCGCTCTGTAATCCCCATCATCATCAACCCACAGCCTCCCGCTCTGTAATCCCCATTATCAACAACACACAGCCTCGCGCTCTGTAATCCCCATCATCATTAACAACCCACAGCCTCCCGCTCTGTAATCCCCATCATCATCAACCCACAGCCTCCCGCTCAGTAATCCCCATCATCATCAACCCACAGCCTCCCGCTCTGTAATCCCCATCA
>NW_025212767.1:27233-28448 GCF_004010195.1 Chiloscyllium plagiosum | reverse complement strand
TGTGTGTGTGGGAGAGTGTGTATGTGTGAGAGAGTGTGTGTCTGTGTGTGTGAGAGGGAGAGTGTATGTCCGTGTGTCTGTGTGTGTATGCGTGTGTGACATAGAGTGCCACTGTGTGTTTATGTGTTTGTGTGAGAGAGTGTGTCTTTGTGTGTTTGAGGGCGGGCAACTGTGTGTTTATGTGTGTGTGTGAGAGTGTGTCTGTGTATGTTTGAAGGATCGTGTGTCTGCGTGTATGTGTGTATGAGAGAGTGTGCCTGTGTGTGTATGTGTGTGACAAAGAGTGTCTGTGAGTGTGTGAGAGAAAGACAGTGTGTGTGAGAGAGAGAGTATCTGTGTGTGCGAGAGAGTGAGAGTGTGTATGTATGAGAGTGTGTGTGTGTGTATGTGTGTGTGAGAGTGTCTGTGTGTGTGAGAGTGTGTGTGTCTGTGTGTGCATGAGAGAGTGTGTGTCTGTGTGTGCCTGAGAGTGTTTGTGTGTGTGAGAGAGTGTGGCTGTGTGTATGTCTGAGAGTGTGTCTGTGTGCATGTGAGAGAGAGATTGTCTGTGTGTGTGTGTGTATGAGAGAGTGTGTGTGAGTGTGTCTGTTTTGTGTGTGAGAGTGTATGTATGTGTGAAAGAGAGAGTGTGTGTTTCTGTATGTGTGTGTGAGAGAGAGAGTGCATCCGTGTGTGTATTTGGCGGAACGTGGGTCTTTCTGTGTATGTGTGTGAGAGAGTGTGTGCCTGTGTGTGTATGTGTGAGAGAGAGAGTTGTGCCTGTGTGTATGTGTGTGAGAGTGGGTCTGTGCGTGTTTGAGGGAGCGTGTGTCTCTGTGTGTGAGAGAGCCTGTGTGTGTGTGTGGGGGGGATCCTTTGTGTATGTGTGTGTGAGAGTCTGTGTGTGTATGTGTGTGAGAGAGAGAGTGTGTGTAAACTCGCCAATCTTATCAGGTGCCCATGAATATAAAATCCAGCTGCTGTTTCAGGTGAATTGGTCCTTGTGTCCTTAACTGGGGGAAAGAGAGTGCCGTGCATTCCAGTGGAGATTCATCCAGTAAATCTTCCCCACACACTAACATCCCTCTGGCAATGCAGTGACTAGTCCTGCACACAGTGCCCCAGGTACAAACCAAAGTAATGTCACCGTTGTCTTACCAGAGCATAGAACAGCTCCTCATTGCAGAGCGATGTCTGGTGGTGCTTTAATCAGAGGGTCACCATGGCCCAGCTGAG
>NW_025212767.1:22482-26828 GCF_004010195.1 Chiloscyllium plagiosum | reverse complement strand
ACCCACACACACACACACACACACACACACACACACACACACACACACACACACACACACACACACACCACGCACACACATACACGTATGCGCGCACACACACAGAAACACACGCACACACGCACATTAATTCAGGCTGTCTGGGGTAACTTTACCAAAAGGGGGCGAGCTCTACACTGAGGAGAGACAAAGGTGCAAAATGCTCGAGAAGGGGCAGCTGCGCAGTCTGATCCCCCCGGTCTCACTGCTTCCCACTCCCACGGCAGCTCTCATGTCTATTTCTGTGTTCCCAGCTGTCTCTCCCACATATTTCCTTCAATTCCTATCTCTCAACATCCTTCATATCTCTGCCCTGTTGACATTCCCCTGTAGATTCTCTTCCTACAACACTGTGCCCCTTTGTCACCCCACCAGGTTTTTCAGGAATGCTTAATCATTCAAACTTTCACAAAACCAACACATTGTTCGTCTTTCTCTGCATCTTTCTTTCGGCTCTGTGGGATCTTGCTATTCTTGTCTGTACGTCATTCTAGCTGCATCGCAGCAGCCCCCCACCCCCACCACCACCCCGCTCTCTCAGCTCTATCTCTCTGCTGTTGCAACTCCTTTCTCTCTTTCTGCCCTATATCTCTCCCTGGGATTTCTCTCTTGCTGTCTATCTGACGTTCTCTCCCTGTCTTTGCCTCTCCTTTTTCCCCTTGTATCTGACTGACATTGTATTTATCTTCCTGGGATTTTACTATCTCTCTCTCTCTCTCCATCTCTCTCTCTCTCTCCATCTCTCTGCCTCTCTCCTGCTCTCTTTCAGTTCTTCTCATTTTCTCTCCCTCCCTCTGTCTGTCTGTCTTTCTCGTGTTCTCTCCCTCCCTTTCACTGCCTGTCTGTTCATCTCTCATTCTCTTTTGTAGTTTCTCTTCCTTTTTCTCTCAGAGCTCCTCTGCTCTGTCCCAGTGACTGCGGAAGGGACATTGGCAAGAGTTTGTCTCTGTGCCGCTGGATGCTGTACAGTTAATGCGGGGGGATCAAACTTTTCCTGGTCTCTCCCGGGTTTTACCCCGACGGTGATTGTAAGGGACATAAAATAACTTTTCTCATTGAGTCTGAAATCAAGAGAAATCAAAAAGAGAGAGACATGAAGCGAGTGGGGATGGAGAAAGTGAGGAAAGAGAGAGAGATGGGCAGTGAGAGACAGGGAGACGGAGAGAGTGAAAGAAGGACAAAGTGAGAGGGACAGGGAGCAAGAGAAGGACACATATGGACGGAGAAGGGCAGTGTGTGTGGCTGGGGATAGTTGTAGAATGGAATCTTGCTGTGCATTTCAGCAGTCAGTCAAAAGGTGAGTTAGTCTCTGCACTATGTCCTCCAGCCCAGGGGCTGTGAGTCTACATGGGAAGGGGAGGTTGGGAGAAAAGGAGAGTGCGGGACAGCCATAGACAGGGCAAGGGTTTGATGGGGTTTTGGGGTTGGTGGAGAAAGGAGGGACTGTTGTCAGCGAGAGAGATGGAGGGAGGGATAGCATGAGACGCAACATCTGAGACAGGGCGCAATAGAGGTCTCCACAGGAAGGATAGTCAATGAGGTCATTCAGGGGCCAATCCTCAACAGGACCATGATCATTTAATGGGAGGGGGGAAGAATGGTCAGAAAGGACTCCATCTGTGATACAAACCTTCTGTAATTCTGGGACTGAGATATATTGCAGTACATTAAAATAGGTCACAGGCGAGTAAGTTAGCCCAGACTCATTTATCAGTGTGAGAAGGTGAGGACTGCAGATGCTGGAGAGTCAGAGTTACAAAGTGTGGAGCTGGGGAAGCACAGCAGGTCAGCCAGGAGAGTCGATGGTTCAGGCCTGACCTGCTGGGATTTTCCAGCTCCACACTTTACCACTCAACTCCATCTGCCCCAGGGAGTGGGGCTCACAGCAATGTTGGGGGCAGCAAAATATTTGAGGGGGCGGGCACAGTTGGTGAGGCAATTATTTGGGAGGGAAGATATTTTGGGAAGGGGATAAATTTGGGAGATAGTGAAAATGAGGTGCATAGTATTTTTGAGGGGGGTACAACACTGGGTGAGATCTTTCAGGTCTAAAATAACGAAAAACAGAAAGGCAGGGTGAGAAAAAGAGAGAGAGATCAAGACAGTGGGGATGAAGAAGGGGGATAGGAAAAAGATGGGCAAAGAGAGACAGGGAGACGGAAAGTGTGAGAGAAAGACAGTGTGAGAGAGAAAGGCAGAAGGGCAGAGAGAGAGCGAGAGAGAGGACAGAGAGAGGGAGAGAAGGGGAAGTCAGACTGTGACAAACAGGAGGTAAAACATGGACAGACTGAAGGGGTGACACTCGTTATTCCAGTTGGTTCCAACTCTCTCTGTCGATGGTTTTTCACATTCCCTCTCTCCCATGCTCCTGGGTTTTGCTCCAGCCTCTCTCTCTCTCTCTCTCTCTCTCTGGTTCTGCCTCTGGGTCTGCGAAACCCGTTTTCTCTCTTCCTCTCTCTCTCTCTCTCTCTCTGTCTGGATGGTCAGATGGTCTCTGTCTCTTACCATGTTGGTCTCTTCAGAAGGCCTAAAGAGATTCAAGAGATCTGTCTGCAGATGAACCCTGTTTTTGGTCATTTCTGGATGGTTTTCCGGAAATTTCTATTATTCTGGCCAATTAGGAGAATCAGTTAATAGTTTGAAGCATTGCGAATCATTTGGATGGCTTGTTGTTGTTAATTTCTTTATGTAGCAGGACCAGGTGACTTCCTGTATGGGCCCACCTTTGTTGATGGATAGTCTGTCCAGAACAACTGTTGCCTTTTACATTATGCTGTGTTTGCACTGTGCCTGGTGTGTGGGTTTTGTGATTTGGGAGATTTACTTGGCCAATAAATCTTGGCTGTCTATCTGTGTTTTAGCCAGGAGGTTGTAACATTTCCCCCAACTCATCCACTTGAATGGGAAAGAAGCTTATGCAATAAATTACAAACCTAATTTTAAAAGCTGGTTATGCTTGTTGTCAGAGTAGTCAGCTGTCTGTGCAAAAGCCATTGTGTACATTGGTCAAACCGATGGTTTTATGGCTGATAAGTGATATCATAAAATCTTCACAGAACAGAATCAGGCCCTTCGGCCCATTGAGTCCATAATAACCCTCTGAAGAGAATCCAACTCAGATCCATTCCCCAGATGATATCCCTGAAACCCTGCATTTCCTATGGCTATTCTAGAGAGCCCGAATGTCCCTTGATACAATGGGAAATGTAACATGGCCAATCTGTCATAATGGCAACTCCTGACCTTCACTGCCATCCACTCGTTACCCTCAGCCTGACCCCCACCTCCGTCAACACCGCCACCAGCCTGACACTCACCACCATTCACGCACTGCCCCAAGCCTGCCCCCCACTGCCCCCATACAACGCCACGCAGCCTCATCCTCACGCCGTCAAACACAGTCCCCAGTGTGACCCTGACCGCTGTCGACATACTGCCGCCAGCCTGACCCTCACAGCCATCCACGAACCAGCCCAAGCCTGACCTTCACCGCCGTCCACACACTGCTCCCAGCCTGAACCTCACCGCTGTCACACACCACCCACAGCCTGCTCCTAACTGCCGTCCAACACCATCCCCAGCCTGATCCACTGTGCTGACACACACCACCCCCAGCCTGACCCACACTGCCGTCCACTCACTGCAACCAGTCTAACACTCACCGCTGTCGAGCACGGCCCTCTGCCTGACACTCACTGCTGTCTAAACATGCCCAACAGCCTGACCCTCAGCGCCGTCAACTCTCCACCCATAGCCTCACCCTCACTGCTATCCACACACTGCCTCCAGCCAGACCCTCTCTGCCTCCCACACACTGAGCTCAACCTGACACTTACCGCCGTCCACAGACCGCCCCAAGTCTCACCGTCACCACCATCCATAAACATCCCCAACCTGACCGTCACCGCTGCCCACACACCGACCCAAGCCTGACCCTCACAGCCATCCACATACCGCCCACAACCTGACGCTCACTGCCCTCCACACACTGCCACCAGCCTGACCAACACCGCCGTCCACACACCACCCCCAGCCTGACCCTCACCGCTTTCCACACACCGCCACCATCCTAACCCTCACTGCTGTCCATGCACCGCCCCAAGCCTGAAAGTTATCGCCGTCCAACCTGCTCTCAGACTGACCCACAACGCCGCTCAACACCGCCCCCAGCCTGACATCCACTGCCGTCCACACTACACACCCAGACTGACACTCACTACCGTCCACACACTGAAGCCCAGCCTGATCCTCACCGCTGTTCATCACCGACCCCAGCCTGACCTCCACCACTGCCCACACCCCCCCCG
>NW_025212767.1:20266-22181 GCF_004010195.1 Chiloscyllium plagiosum | reverse complement strand
TGTATGTATGTAAACGAGCCAATCTTATCAGGTGCCCATGAATATAAAATCCAGCTGCTGTTTCAGGTGAATTGGTCCTTGTGTCCTTAACTGGGGGAAAGAGAGTGCCGTGCATTCCAGTGGAGATTCATCCAGTAAATCTTCCCCACACACTAACATCCCTCTGGCAATGCAGTGACTAGTCCTGCACACAGTGCCCCAGGTACAAACCAAAGTAATGTCACCGTTGTCTTACCAGAGCATAGAACAGCTCCTCATTGCAGAGCGATGTCTGGTGGTGCTTTAATCAGAGGGTCACCATGGCCCAGCTGAGCGAAGAGGTTGGGAAGGAGAGACCTTCATAGTAACTCTAGCTGGTGTGGGAAGCTAACTGCCCAGACAACTGAGCTAACTGAACAAACTCCTGGGGCATGCCCTGGATAACCCATTCATAGCTAGTCTGCACCTCAATAGGAGCCAGGAGCAAGGCCATTCGGCCGCCTCCCCAACCCAGAAGGGAGAGCACAGGAAGCTGAGGAAGCAAACAAGCCCCTCCGACGTGGCCTTCTGAAATGGAGCTGGAGGGACAGAGCAGACCTGGCCTGCTGTTTGCTTCCCCGAGACTGGCCTGCTCCACCTTACAGTCAGAGACCGAGGGGAATCTCGAGGAGATTTCACTTCTCACTGAGAGGCTGCAACTCCAATCCAAATCAGGCTGGTTCCCTACGAGACTCAAGGAAGAGGGCAGCACTCTACAGATCAGGCCCTTGTGGAGTCATAACATACAGTGTGTGGGCCAAGAGCTACGAGATAACGTTTGAACATAAGAGCATCTGAAATAGGAATAGCAGGAGGCCATCCAGCCCTTTGAGCCTGCTCTGCTATTCAATAGGATCATGGAGGATTTAGCATTTGATTAGGGAGCTGAAGCCAGGACAGTACAAAGACAGAGAGAATCAAATTATTCTACCATGAGGAATCATCAGACAGGAGCTGGAACCAGAGAGAGTGAACACACACACACACACACACACACGCACACACACCACGCGCACACATACACGTACGTGCACACACACACAGAAACACACACGCACACACGCACATTACTTCAGTCTGTCTAGGGTAACTTTACCAAAAGGGGGCGAGCTCTACACTGAGGAGAGACAAAGGTGCAAAATGCTAGAGAAGGGGCAGCTGCGCAGTCTGATCCCCCCGGTCTCACTGCTTCCCACTCCCACGGCAGCTCGCATGTCTATTTCTGTGTTCCCAGCTGTCTCTCCCACATATTTCCTTCAATTCCTATCTCTCAACATCCTTCATATCTCTGCCCTGTTGACATTCCCCTGTAGATTCTCTTCCTACAATACTGTGCCCCTTTGTCACCCCACCAGGTTTTTCAGGAATGCTTAATCATTCAAACTTTCACAAAACCTACACATTGTTCGTCTTTCTCTGCATCTTTCTTTCGGCTCTGTGGGATCTTGCTATTCTTGTCTGTACGTCATTCTAGCTGCATCGCAGCAGCCCCCCACCCCCACCCCCACCACCACCCCACTCTCTCAGCTCTATCTCTCTGCTGTTGCAACTCCTTTCTCTCTTTCTGCCCTATATCTCTCCCTGGGATTTCTCTCTTGCTGTCTATCTGACGTTCTCTCCCTGTCTTTGCCTCTCCTGTTTCCCCTTGTATCTGACTGACATTGTATTTCTCTTCCTGGGGTTTTACTATCTCTCTCTCTCTCTCTCCATCTCTCTGCCTCTCTCCTGCTCTCTTTCAGTTCTTCTCACTTTCTCTCCCTCCCTCTGTCTGCCTGTCTTTCTCGTGTTCTCTCCCTCCCTTTCACTGCCTGTCTGTTCATCTCTCATTCTCTTTTGTAGTTTCTCTTCCTCTTTCTCTCAGGGCTCCTCTGCTCTGTCCCAGTGACTGCGGAAGGGA
>NW_025212767.1:16399-19636 GCF_004010195.1 Chiloscyllium plagiosum | reverse complement strand
TGAGGACTGCAGATGCTGGAGAGTCAGAGTTACAAAGTGTGGAGCTGGGGAAGCACAGCAGGTCAGCCAGGATAGTCGATGGTTCAGGCCTGACCTGCTGGGCTTTTCCAGCTCCACACTTTACCACTCAACTCCCTCTGCCCAGGGAGTGGGGCTCACAGAAATGTTGGGGGCAGCAAAATATTTGAGGGGGCACAGTTGGTGAGGCAATTATTTGGGAGGGAAGATATTTTGGGAAAGGGATAAATTTGGGAGATAGTGAAAATGAGGGGCATAGTATTTTTGAGGGGGGTACAACACTGGATGAGATCTTTCAGGTCTGAAATAACGAAAAACAGAAAGGAAGGGTGAGAAAAAGAGAGAGAGATCAAGAGAGTGGGGATGAAGAAGGGGGATAGGAAAAAGATGGGCAAAGAGAGACAAGGAGACGGAAAGTGTGAGAGAAAGACAGTGTGAGAGAGAAAGGCAGAAGGGCAGAGAGAGAGAGAGAGAGAGGACAGAGAGAGGGAGAGAAGGGGAAGTCAGACTGTGACAAACAGGAGGTAAAACATGGACAGACTGAAGGGGTGACACTCGTTATTCCAGTTGGTTCCAACTCTCTCTGTCGATGGTTTTTCACATTCCCTCTCTCCCATGCTCCTGGGTTTTGCTTCAGCCTCTCTCTCTCTCTCTCTCTGGTTTTGCCTCTGGGTCTGCGAAACCCGTTTTCTCTCTTCCTCTCTCTCTGTCTGGATGGTCAGATGGTCTCTGTCTCTTACCATGTTGGTCTCCTCAGAAGGCCGAAAGAGATTCAAGAGATCTGTCTGCAGATGAACCCTGTTTTTGGTCATTTCTGGATGGTTTTCCGGAACTTTCTATCATTCTGGCCAATTAGGAGAATCAGTTAATAGCTTGAAGCATTGCCAATCATTTGGATGGCTTGTTGTTGTTAATTTATTTATGTAGCAGGACCAGGTGACTTCCTGTATAGGCCCAGCTTTGTTGATGGATAGTCTGACCAGAACAACGCTTGTCTTTTCCATTATGCTGTGTTTGCGCTGTGCCTGGTGTGTGGGTTTTGTGATTTGGGAGATTTACTTGGCCAATAAACCTTGGTTGTCTATCTGCGTTTTAGCCAGGAGGTTGTGACATTTCCCCCAACTCATCCACTTGAAAGGGAAAGAAGCTTATGCAATAAATTACAAACCTAATTTTAAAAGCTAGTTATGCTTGTTGTCAGAGTAGCCAGCTGTCTGTGCAAAAGCCATTGTGTACATTGGTCAAACCGATGGTTTTATGGCTGATAAGTGATATCATAAAATCTTGACAGAACAGAATCAGGCCCTTCGGCCCATTGAGTCCATAATAACCCTCTGAAGAGAATCCAACTCAGACCCATTCCCCAGATGATATCCCTGAAACCCTGCATTTCCTATGGCTATTCCAGCTAGCCCGAATGTCCCTTGACACAATGGGAAATGTAACATGGCCAATCTGTCATAATGGCAACTCCTGACCTTCACTGCCATCCACTCGTTACCCGCAGCCTGACCCCCACCTCCGTCAACACCGCCACCAGCCTGACACTCACCACCATTCACGCACTGCCCCAAGCCTGCCCCCAACTGCCCCATACAACGCCACGCAGCCTCATCCTCACGCCGTCAAACACAGTCCCCAGTGTGACCCTGACAGCCATCGACATTCTGCCGCCAGCCTGACCCTCACAGCCATCCACGTACCACCCCAAGCCTGACCTTCACCGCGGTCCACACACTGCTCCCAGCCTGAACCTCACCGCCGTCACACACCACCCACAGCCTGCTCCTAACTGCCGTCAAACACCATCCCCAGCCTGATCCACTGTGCTGCCACACACCACCCCCAGCCTGACCCACACTGCCGTCACTCACTGCAACCAGTCTAACACTCACCACCGTCCAGCACGGCCCCCTGCCTGACACTCACTGCTGTCTAAACATGCCCAACAGCCTGACCCTCAGGGCCGTCAACTCACCACCCAAAGCCTCGCCCTCACTGCTATCCACACACCGCCTCCAGCCAGACCCTCTCTGCCTCCCACACACTGAGCTCAACCTGACACTTACCGCTGTCCACAGACCACCCCAAGTCTCACCATCACCACCATCCATAAACATCCCCAACCTGACCGTCACCGCTGCCCCCACACACCGACACAAGCCTGACGCTCACTGCCCTCCATACACTGCCACCATCCTAACCCTCACTGCTGTCCATGCACCGCCCCAAGCCTGGAAGTTATCGCCGTCCAACCTGCTCTCAGACTGACCCACAACGCCACTCAACACCGCCCCCAGCCTGACATCCACTGCCGTCCACACTACACACCCAGACTGACCCTCACTGCCGTCCACACACTGAAGCCCAGCCTGATCCTCACCGCTGTTCATCACCGACCCCAGCCTGACCTCCACCACTGCCCACACACACACCCGAGCCTGACCTTACCCGCCGTTCAACACCGCCCCAGACTGAACCCGACCACTGTCTACACACCGCCCCAGCCTGTCCCTCAGCGCTGTCGAAGATCGCCCCCAGCCTGACCCTCACCAACATCCACTCACTGCCCCTAGCCTGACCCTCACCACCGTCCACACACCGCCCTCAGTCTGACTTCCATTGCCATCCACTCACCACCCCGAGCCTGATCCTCACCACCGTCCACACATCAGCCCCAGCCTGACCCTCACCGCCGTCCACAAACAGCTCCCAGTCTCTCCCTCACTACCGTCCACACACCGTCCCCAGCCTGATCCTCTATGCCATCTACATACCGCCCCACGCCTGACCCTTACCGCCACGCACAGACAGCTCCCAGCCTGACCCTCACCACCATCCAACACAACTCCTTCATGATCCTCACCGCCGCACACACACTGCCTCCAGCCTGACCCCCATTGCCATCCACACTCTGCCCCCAGCCTCTCCCTCACTGCCGTCCACACACTACCTCCAGCCTCACCCTCACGACATCCACACATCGCCCCTAGCCTGAACTTCACCGCGGTCTACACATCACCCCCAGCCTGACCATCACTGCTGTGCACACAACGTGCCCAGCCTGACCTTCACCACCATCCACACACCGCCCTCAACGTGACCTTCACCGTCATCCACTCACCACCCCGAGCCTGACCCCACCGCCGTCAATCACTGCCCCCCGTCTGACCCTCACCACCGTCCACTCACCGCCCCCAGCCTGATCCTCACCGCTGT
>NW_025212767.1:13452-15798 GCF_004010195.1 Chiloscyllium plagiosum | reverse complement strand
CTCCGACTTTACACACCGCAGTCGCCTGACCCTCACTACCGTCTACATACCGCCCCCAGCCTGACCCCCACCGCTGTCCACACCGCACCCCCAACTTAACCCTCACTGCTGTCCCCACACCGCCACCAGACTGACCCTCACTGCCTTCCACACACAGCCCCAGCCTGACACTCTCGCTATCCAACACCGTCCCCAGCCTCACCCTCATCATCATCCACACACTGCCGACAGCCTTACCCTAACTGCCGGCCACACACCGCACACAGACTGACCCTCACTTCCATCCACCCACGCCCACAGCCTGACCTTCAGCTCTGTGCACGTCCCTCCCCCAGCCTGACCTTCGCTGCTGTGCTCACACCGCCCCCAGTCTGACCCTCACCGCCGTCCACACACTGCTCCCAGCCTTACCCTCACTGCTGTCCAGACTCCATGCCCAGAATGACCCTCACCGCCATCCATACACCACCCCCACCCCGATCCTCAGCACCGTGAAACATGACATTAACATATCTAATTAATAGTTACTAGAGTCAGCTTGAGACAGGAGACTATAGTAACAGATCGAAAAATTAATATCTATCATGACAGGTTAGTCTGGAAAGGGAGATCATTGCATCAGAGTTAGCAATAAATGTCTAACCGTGACATTAGAATAGCATTCAGTAGAATGTACAACTAAAGAGATAATGGGAACTATCATCATTGGTTAATTGTGTAGCTAGAGTGAGGTATTTTAATTAATAGAGTTGGACATACTGATAAGCTAATAGAAACATGATTAAAAATATATCAAACTCCCTGAGGTTCGTGGACATTAGAGAATCTGCTTTCTCAATGTCACTGCTTTTTGTTTGCAAATAAAAGACTTACTTCTTGATGAACTCTCTGTGTCTCCTGGTGATTCTTTATATTTTCTCCACAACTTGATAAAACTAAATTTCTAATTATTATTCATTCATGAATTGTCAGGAATGTGTTTTTATTTTCTATTCACCTGTTCATATTGAATGTAAGATTGTTATGCTTTGAAAGTATCAGCGTGTGTTCATTTGAACATAAATTAATCTTTCGCTCACTTGTCTCATTTTGTGCATGATGGCTTTAATGCATTTTGCAAAACAATTCTACGAAACTTAAAGATTTTGTTGACTTTAAATAGTATCTTAAGCACTCACTTATCAATCTCTTCCAAAGTCATAGAATCATAGAGTCATATAATCCCTACAGTGTTGAAGCAGGCCCTTTAGCCCAACAAGTCCACACCGACCCTCAGAAGAGTAATCCACACAGATACATTCCCTTGCTCTATTACTCGACATTTCCCCTGACTAATGCTGGATCAGTGGTGCTGGAAGAGCACAGGAATTCAGGCAGCATCCGAGGACAGGCAAATGCACCTAACCTACACATCCATGAACATTAAGAGCAATTTAGCATGGCCAACTCATCTAATCTGCATACTTGTATACGATCACAATGTTATTGAAATCAATGCTCACACAAACACTACATATAAAGCCAGACAATGTCCTTCATGACCATTTAATTACTGTACTCCGGAATAATCTGAGTAATTGTCTTATTGTTCCTGAGATCAATCCCCACAGTAAGCACTCATTATCATTCCCTCCAATAAATACAATGGGTGTCCTCTGAAATCTCTGTTCAGTAATTATCCCTGATACTTGTTGCTCAAAGCAGTATCTATTCTTCATACAAGTGGTCAATGATTCTAACAGCCATCGATCTTGTTCTTATTATTATTGTGCAATAATCACAATAAACATCTGGTTATCATTCTTGCCAATAAATACAAGAGAGATCCTCTTACATTTCATTTCAGTAATTACACATGATACTTGTTGCTTAAAGTAGTATTTATTATTTATTACGATGCCCAATGACACCAACAGCAGGACATGTTGATAGTCGTGATTTGTTCATGTTTTCAGGTTTTCAGTCCGTGTATTTAAAAAAAAAGAGTAATTTGACTTAGTTTAAAGTTAGGTGCAAACATTTTCAGATCGTTTCCATTCTAAGTAATTATTTGCTTATTCAGATCATACTTGAATTTTGCTTCTGTAATTTGAATTTATTGTGCTTTCCATTCATGGAAGTACTCGTTAATTGATCCTCATTTTCATCTTAAATCTAATGCAAATTTGAAATACTGATTACAGTGAAAGTCATATGAATTATAAATGAGTGGTATCTAAAAGAAAACCATGGAAGGCTAGATAGAATTCTTGATCAGCCTGTATATGTGAGTGACAAAAAATGCTTCCAAAAACAAAGTTAAAAATCACACAACAAATTATAGTCAAACGGGTTTATTTGGAAGCA
>NW_025212767.1:0-3331 GCF_004010195.1 Chiloscyllium plagiosum | reverse complement strand
TCGATCACGTCGGGGGGGAAATTGCGGTCCTTGGAGGAGGAGGCCGTCTGTGTTGTGCGTATTTTGAAGTGGTCCTCCTGGGAGCAGATGCGGCGGAGACGGAGGAATTGGGAGAATGGGATGGCGTTTTTACAGGGGGCAGGGTGGGAGGAGGTGTAGTCTAGGTAGCTGTGGGAGTCGGTTGGTTTGTAGTAGATGTCCGTGTTGATTCGGTCGTCTGAGATAGAAACAGAAAGGTCTAGGAAGGGGAGGGAGGAGTCCGAGACTGTCCAGGTGAATTTGAGGTCGGGGTGGAAGGTGTTAGTGTAGTGGATGAACTGTTCAACCTCCTCGTGGGAGCACGAGGTAGCGCCGATACAGTCATCTATGTAGCGAAGGAAAAGATGGGGGGTGGGGCCAGTGTAGTTGCGGAAGATGGATTGTTCCACATACCCTACGAAGAGGCAGGCATAGCTGGGGCCCATGCGGGTGCCCATGGCTACTCCTTTTGTTTGGAGAAAGTGGGAGGATTGGAAAGAAAAGTTGTTCAGGGTGAGGACCAGTTCTCCTCTACATCAATGAGGTAGGATGTGAACTCGCAGAGCATTTTAAGGGAACATCTCTTGGACACACACACCAAACAATCCCACCATCCTGTGGCGGACCACTTCAATTCCCTCTCCCAAGGAGATGCAAGTCCTGGGCCTCCTCCACCACCAAATCAAAGCCACCTGCCAAATGGAAAAGAACATGCCATCTTCCGCCTTGGGACCCTTCAATCACACAGCATCAACATCAACTTCACTAGTTTCCAAATCTCCCCTCCCATCACCTCATCCCTCCAGCTCGGCAATGCACTTTTGACATGTCCCACCTGTCCATCTGCCTTTCCATCTATCCGCGCCAGCCTCTCCACTGACCTATCACATCCAACTATCGCCTTCTTGCCTACCTTCCTCCCAGCCTCACTCCCATCCCTTTATTTATCTACCTGCCCCCTCCCCTTCCCCCTCCCCCTCCACATTCCAAATGCAGGGATTATGTCAGAAATTTCAACTCTCCTGCTACTCGGATGCTGTCTGACCTGTTGTGTTCTTCCAGCACCACACTTTTCCACATATATATGTCCACATCAGCATGATATTCAGGAATATGGGAAAAGGCAAAACAAAAATGAGATGAATCGCACAATTTATTCCATCCCACTTGATTTTCATCAATCCCTTGTTTGCACTTTTTCTTCCACTTCTCTCTTTCTCTAGCTATTCAACTCATTCCTTCTCTCCTTCAAAACAAACATCTCTGCCACCAGCATCAATCACACTATTTCCCAGCTACTCTCAGTTCTGGAAAGTTCCCTAGAAATTGCTGTTTTTTTTATATACTTTATTTTCTTTCAAATCACCAGCGTTGCTCTTTGTTGGATTTAACTTTAATTCTGTTACTTCATGGGATGTTAGCATCACTGGCAAGGGCAGGATTTGTTGGCCATCGCGAAATGCCCTTGACTGTGAGGCCATTCCACAAGGCAGCAGAGGGCCAAACACTTTGCTGTGGGTCTGAAACCACACTTAATCCAGACCAGGTAATAATGTTATATGTCTTTACCAAAGGTCATCAGTAAAACAGTCAGGTTTTTAGACAAAATAGTACTGGTTTTATGTTGGTTATTAGCGCACTTCTTGTTATTCAAATTCTTATCATTTTTATTTAAGTTCTGATATCGGCTGTGGTTGAATTGAAACAATGTCTTTGGTTTAATCATCCTTGCCTCTGAATTACCCATCGAAGCATCATTCCTGCTCTGTTGCAGTGTTCTAATCATGAAGTAACGTTAGAGACAAGAAAAATTTTGTGATTGAAATATTTGTAATTCAAAGCTTGGCCAGAAGAGAAGTGGATGAAAGTCTGAATTTTAGCAAGGTGTAGATAATGGTTCATTTACCAACAACACTGACACAGAGGTGGGGACTCGGGATAATATAGAGCTGGCAGTGGACTGGTCTGGTGATGAAGAGAACACCAAGACAATAATCAATTCAGGGCACGTGGTAGTGAACAGCCTTGTTCTCAGGAGTTTGTTGGGGAGGGGTCAAAATTCATGGATGATGAATGGAGTTTGCGATTCAAACTGACGACAATACTTTCTGACTTTGACAAATATAGAAAATAGAAATAGCAATGACGTTTAGCATAGTGAATGGAGACACATAGAGAAACTTACCAGGGACACCAACAATAGCGAGGACAGGATAGTAACCTGCCTGAATAAGCATCAACACACCGAATATCCGATCTGGTAGATATTTCCAATATGAAGAAATTATGAGAAGACCCCACGATAAACTCCTGTCCATTGTTGTAACATTCCAGTCCATTGTTTTCAGATTCTGAGCAATTGTTGCCATATTCCAGTTTATATTGTACTCAGATTCAGATCGCTCCTCTCCCTGTCTCTGCAGCTGCTGTTCCCTGTTAGTTTTAGAGATGATGCAGCTGCTGCTACCATGGGAAAACCCATTGAAAGTAGCCCTTTACTAATAGGAGATGGAGAGCCTCCAGTGACTTGATTAGAATCCCTGAAGACCGAACAAACTCACAGTCACTTAACAAACAGTTCCAGTTAACCACTTTCAATATAGCACCATCAGTTCACAATAACTGGACTGGATTGGATGTTGACATTGTTAGCTATTGGCCTCATCTCCCATCACCAATGGCTCTCGCAAAGTGAATTGTGAGGGAGAATGTTAGATGGTTTCTTTTCGCAGGCTAGATGATTCTGCTATATTTGATTAGATTAGATTCCCTTCGGCCCAACAAGTCAACACCGACCCTCCGAAGAGTAACCCACCCCAGACCCATTTCCTTCTGACGAATGCACCTAATATTATGGGGAATTTACCATGGCCAATTCACCTGACCTGCACATCCTTGGACTCTGGGAGGAATCCGGAGCACCCAGAGGAAATCCACGTAGACACGGGGAGAATGTGCAAACTCCACACAGAGAGTCACCCAAGGCTGAGAATCGAACCTGGGACCCTGGTGCTGTGAGCCAGCAGTGCTATCCACTAAGTCATGTCTGCTTGAAATACAGTAACCATCTTTCATCAACCCCACCCCCTCCAAAAACATTCTAATTGTTGGTACTGTACTGATCTGTCCTCCACTAAAACATGTGCCTACCAACAGATTGTCACTGGACATAATTGCCCTGAGCATGCACAGCAAGTGGATATTCCTGTCACTGCGTTAGTAGGACAACTTTGTAATTTCCATAGACAATGTGCTTCAGTAATTTCTTATTTATATAAATTGACAAATATTTTACAATTTTATTTGCTCTAAA
>NW_025212766.1:21769-28443 GCF_004010195.1 Chiloscyllium plagiosum | reverse complement strand
TGGACAGAGAAGTGGTTGGCAGACAGGAAGCACAGAGTTGGAATAAACAGGTCCTTTTCCAAGTGAAAGGTAGTGATGAATGGGGTGCATCAGGATAAAGTGCTGTGACACCAGCTGTTCACAATCTGTATTAATAATTTGAGCAAATGAATTAAATGCAATATCTCCAAACCAATGACGGCACTAACTTGGGTAGCAGTGTGTGCTGTGAGGAGGTGCGAAGAGGCTGCGAGCTGACTTGGACAGATTGGCTCAGTGAGCAACTGCAATATAATGGGGAAAATTGTGGTAAAAAACAGGATTGCAAATTATTATCTGAATGGTGGCAGTTTAGAAAAAAGGTGAGATGCAGCGAGGCCTGGGTGTTATGGTGGAATAGGCGCTTAAGGTTAGCAGGCAATGAGGAAGGTGAATGGCATGCTGATCTTCAGAGTGACAGGTTTTGAGTACAGGAGAAGGGATGTCTTGATGCAGTTCTCCAAGGTCTTGGTCAGGCCAGACCTTGAGTACTGTGTGCAGGTTTGGTCTCCGAGTGTGAGGAAGGACATTCTTGCAATTGAGGGAGTCCAGTGAATATTCACCAGACTGAAACCCAAGATGGCAGGGCTAATATGTGAAGGAAAACTGGATCGACTGGGTTTGTACTCACTGGAATTGAGAATAATAAGGTGAGGGTGGGGTGGGGAATCTCATAGAAACATAGAAAATCCTGATGGGACTGAACAGGCTATATGTGTGAAAACAAAAATCCTGATGTTGGGTAAGTCCAGAGCTACGGGGTTACAGTCTACGAATAATGGGTATAAACCATTTATGACTATTATGGGAGAGGATTTCATCACTCAGAGAGTTGCAAACTTTGGAATTCTCTCCCACAGAAAGCTGTTGCGGACTGTTCATTGAATCCATATTATCCTTACATTTGGGAAAAGGTCATTCAGCACAACACGACACACTGACCCTCGGATGAGCATCCCACCAAGATCTATCACACTGCCTTCTCCCAGTAACCCTGCATTTCCCATGGCTAATCCACCTATTCTATGCAACCCTGAATACTATGGTCAATATAGCATGGCCAATCCATCGAGCCTGTGCATCCTTGGACTGTGAGAGGAAACCGGAGCACTCAGCAGAAACCCACACAGATACGGGGAGAACGTGCAAACTCTACACAGTTCATGAGATTTATTCAACAGGGAGCTGAAATTGGTCCTTGTATTTAAAGGGATTAACGGTATGGAGAGAAAGCAGAAGTGGGATACTGAAACTGCACACTCAGCCATGATCATATTGAATGGTTGTGCTGGCTCAAAAGGCCAAACGGCCCACTCCTGAACTTATTTCCTACATTTCTATGTTTATCCAAGATATGTTGTGCAATGGAAGATATGTTCACCAATTCTTCACAACTGTGTCAGTGAGCATTATGTGGGCTCGAAGCGAGGTATGATTAGATTGACTTTAAAATGGCACATGATTCTCATTGTTCCAGTGGGGATGAGGATTTCGGGATTTTTTAATCATTTCGAGTGGTCAGAGGGTTATTTCACGAGTAGAAGAACAAGGACAACTTATCGAAAAGACAGAGAGGTGGGCAGAGGGGGTGGGGGCATCAGCCATGATTGAATGGCGGAGTGGACTTGATGGGCCGAATGGCCTTACTTCCACTCCTATGTCTTATGGTCTTATGGACAAATGGACAAGTGAGCACATTCTTCAAATCCTCTCTGAATTTGCTTTGGGTCACGACATAAATACAGGTGTTGCTGCAGGAGCTGAGGAGCTGCAGCATCGGCCCGATGTACCCAATAACAAATGGAAGGCGGTTTTTGAGAAGCCGATCAATGATGTGATTTAATGTAATTCGCTCGTGAATGGTGTACACAGCTTGTGTCATCCACAGCAATATAAAGCTGGCAGAGATACTGAAGAGAAGGAAGATAGACTTCCTGCGGTTCTCCATTTCTGGATCTTTCTGGTTCTCCTTGTCACCCTGACCCCGCAACCTCCAGCGAGCTTTACTAACCAGCAAAATATTCCGGAAGTCAGAGCATTGAGGAACGCAATCAGAATGAATGGGAGCAATGGGGTAGTGATGCAATTTTTTAGAGGTCAAAGGCCTTCCACTGGGGTGAGCTATAGTAGCTCAATTTAACCATACAAAACAAAGGTATGTAAAAGAAATAAACAGCATCGTATCGATAATACCAAGGGATGTTCTTCAGACAGCTCAGGATAGTCATTGTTCCGATAATCACCACTGCAGTTTTCCAGGTACAATATTTAGCTTTCAGTTTCTGACAACAAATGGCCACAAATCGATCAAAAGTAAATGCCACTGTGAACCAGACAGCAAGGTCTGTGGCTGCACGAGTGAGGCTGTCAATGAGACCACACAGGGTGATGTTATTCGTAAGTGGATCTGTTGAATAAAGTGGAATAATCTGCTTCAAGATCACGTCAGTGAGAATAACGGTCAGATCAGCTGATGCCATGGCCAGCAGATAGCAGGTGATACATCGGGACAGACCACACTTTCCTCTCAGTAGGATCAAGATCACCAACAGGTTAACTGTGAGAATCCAGAACAAGAGAGCATGAAGAGAATCATTCATCAGATGCTAGGAAATAGAGATCAGACTTTGTGAGCAATTTGTCATCTTCTGACTTGTCATGACCATAGATCATAACCTGGATTACCTGTGGATTTATTGAACTTTGCAACTACAGTTTATTTGTTTTAAAAAAGAAAGTATACACCCATAAATTGACTGCAGGTGTGAATTCAGTGCCTTTCTGCAGAGAGAAACTCTAGCGTCTCACACCTGACAAGGTGTCAAAGAAGCTTTGAAGGCAGAAAATGCACTACAAATTTACCCATATAATCCCTTTATGAGTGTCTCAGACTGTGAAAATACGATGATAGAAAAATATCGACGTCGGATGTGAGAGACATATTTGTGGTTTCCTCCTTTCAGGAACACACAGGGTTAAAATCAAACTTTGACCCAAGACGGACTGTGTCAGTGGCCTGATGTCCTAGTGTGTGCTTTAGTGTGTTGTGAGGTTCCAGGCTGTGAAGAAAAAAACATTTCATACATCCCTGTACGAGAGGAAAAGAACATAAAAGGACATTCCCTTCTTTTACTCTGTGTACTGCGAAAGGAATCGGGAAGAGCAGTGTCAATCAACCTAAAAGTGGAGAAACATGAAAATGAATGTTCAACCCCCAACAGCAGTTTGACAGTTGACATCTACTAAATGGCTAGAGTGTTCAACTATCTGCTCTTCACAAATAATTCAGAGACTGATACATACGTCTTACTTTTTATAATGTTAATCTTTTTGGACTCACCTTAGTTTTAATTCGTGTAAGTGTGTGTTACTTTACTATTTCTTCTTATTTTCAGCAATTAATAAACTTGCACTTCTTCCTCATTCAAGAAAGCCTTGCTAAATCAGGTCCTTTTAAAACAAAATTTCATTTCTGTCTGAGAGCAACGTTTTTAAAAGGCAATGGTTTTTTTGTTGTGGCTATTCAAGGAACATAGGTAAATAACCAAAGGGAGCCAGTTCATCCTTCCTCACGTAAGAGTGTAATGGTTTGAGATATCCCATTTGGAAACATAACAAATTGGGAAGGATGGCTTGGAGACTGGTGAAGCATGCTATATTCAGAAAATACTTATTCAGCACCAGATATTGTTTGCGCTCATGAGCAGTGACTGAATCCCAAAGCTGGACAGTGTAATTATCGAATCCCTATGATGTGGAGGAAGGCCATTCAGGCCAGTATATTCACACTGACCCACCAAAGAGGATCCCACGCAGATCGACCATATCCCTGTAACCATGCATTTTGCATAATTAATGCACCTAGTACGCGCATTCCTGGAAAGAATGGGAAATTTAGCATGACCAATCCATCTAATCTGCACATTTTGGACTGTGGGAGGAAACCGGACACCCAGAGGAAACTCGTGCAGACACGGGGATAACGTGCAAACTTCACACAGCCAGTTGCCCCAAGTTGGAATTGAACTTCAGTGTCTAGTGCTGTGAGGCAGCAGTGCTAAACACTGAGCCACTATGTCACCCCAGTGGTGACATAGTGACATAAAGAACACAGCATCAGGAGATGGAGAAGTCAACGTTTCAGGTAAACCCTTCTTCAGGACTGGGGGTGGGTATAAGGTGAGCTGCATACAAAGGAGGGGGCAACGCTGCGGAGGGTTTTGGGAGCGAGGGGGATGGAGTGGTGAGGTTGGCACAGGTGTATACACGTTGACCCCTCCTTTGTATGCAGCTCACCTTACATCCACCCCCAGTCCTGAAGAAGCTTTCCCCCTTCTGTCATCCATGTTATCATCCTTACATGTTTTCTCTACATCAAGGAGTCCAAACTAAACTCAAGGCACGATTCACTGAGCATCTCAGCCAGGTCTACTTAGGCTGACCTGACCTCCCAGTCACCGCCTATTTTAATTTCCTACTCCCTTTCCGACATGACCATTCTTGACCTCCTCCATTGCCATAGCAAATCAGAAAGCAAATTGAAAGAACAACACCTCATCTTCTGCCTGAGCAGACTACAACCCGTGGGAGTTAAAATTGTGTTCTCCAATTTCAAATAACCTCCCTTTCCAGTCCCTGAGTTCCTTTCCAGCGGTTCCCCCTCCCTTCCATTCTTCTGACCGATCCTTCATTCTAGCTACCAATTGGATTCATTCCTCCCATTGACCAACCAGGTCATACCCTTGACCTGTGTTCACCTTTGCCTACCTCACCACCCTAACCCTCTCCGCTCCCAAAACCGTCTCCCCATCCCCTTCTTTATCGGCAGCTCTCCTTACACCCATCCCCCGACCTGAAGAATGGTTACACCCGAAACATTGACATTTCCAATTCCTGATGCTGCCTGGCTTGATGTAATCACACAGAGGCAGATACCTGGGGGTGGATAGTATTATCAAGCGAAGACAAAGATGCATTCTGCAGATTTCAGGACTGATTTCAAATAGATACGGATCCATGTATTTGGACAATTGTCTTAAATGGAGAATTATCTCCAGACCTGGGCCTGCCCATTGAAGAGTGATGGAAAACCAAATGTGGGCTAGTCTTTTGCATGGACAGTTTAGATTAACATCACTATAATACTAAGGCTGAGTATTAGATATGGGAAGCAAATTCAAATCGAAGCTAATCTTTTCATTGAATCCCAACAGTGTGGGAACAGACCCAAGTGGTCACACCGATCCTTCAAAAAGCAACCCTCCAAGACCCATTCCTTACCCTATTCTTCCCATGGTCAATCCACCTAAACTGCACATTTATAGACTGTGGGAGGAAACTGGAGCACCAGAAACCCACACAGACATGCTTACTATTGGTCTCTACACAGAGAGACAGGGTTTGGAATAATCCTTTTGAAAGATTAACAAAAGCAGTTCCGAAAGTAACTTTCAAAAAGAAAGTTGCTCAGGGACTAAAAAGAAATATTAATGCATAATGCCACAAGTGATCGCCTTCTGATCTCCACAATTACTTGACATTGTTTCTAAAAATGACACACGGTACTGTGCCTGCTGCTGAGTGAAAGCAGGACTGAACAATCCGATGGAAAAGAAATTGGTTCAAATGGTGGCCGCAATCTGATTGAGTTGGACATTGAGGGTGAGTCATGGGAGTAAAAAATAAACTTGCATATTTTAGTAAGATGTACATTAAATGGATGAATTTTAACTCGATCACTACAAACTTAACTGAGCTGTCCCTATTTCAACCCACCGCCAATCAATGGGGAACAGTATTGTATAGATAGCACTGTCTTTGTCTAGTTTAGCAATCATAGTCAACAAATGAGCTTGCGACAATGAAAAGCAAAAAAGCCAATACTGATGCAAAGAAAAATGAAATAAAAACAGGCAGGAAGGACTATATGAATCAAAGGGGCATTAAAAAAATTCCAAGCCCAATGTAGAGATATTTTTAAAACATTGCTGGCTGACAAAGAGAATAGCATCTTATAAATGGAATATGGAAAATGGATGTTGTAGGAAAACATTAATATATGAAACATTGTTCAGAGACACATTGATGAATAATGTAATTGTAGTTTAGTTGTTTTCTTGGTGCTATCCATTTTAGTGGACAATGTATTACAGGTAGAAGGGAACCTAAATATAAGTAAAGAGGAGGAAATGAATGGATTAAATTTTAAGTTAAAATTGTAGTAGAGAAAGTTTTGGGAACAATAATTGAATTAAAAGACCAGGTCTTCATTGTTTCCAGTTGACCAACAGAGGTGAAATACAAAAGGGACATTCAACTGAAGCAGCCACAATATTCCAAATCCTCACAGATGCCTCTGTATTGGTAAATGACAAAATGACAATTCATTATTTCAAAAGAACTTTGGAGAGGAACGAGGTAACTAGAAACATATTAGGTTAATGTCAATTGTGGGAAAGCTATCGGATTCTAAAATCAGGAATTGAGCATTTATAGAAATAAGAGTTCATCAGAAAGAACTGGCTTGCATCTGTGAATGCTGAATCGCGACTGACTAATGAAAAGATTATTCAAGGTAATTAATACATGTTGCTGGATTAGAGAATGTTGATAGATCTTATCTGGAGAAGATTAAGCAAAGGTGAATGTTATTAAAA
>NW_025212766.1:15203-19656 GCF_004010195.1 Chiloscyllium plagiosum | reverse complement strand
TGAGAGAGAAAACAGTGTGAGTGAAAGTGAGAGACAGAGTCTGAGAGAAATTTCAAGTCAGAGGCACACAACACCAGGTTATTACGAAAGGGAGTGAAGAACAATTCTGGTCACACTGCTAGTGGAAGGATGTTGTTAAACTAAAGAGGACACAAGAAATATTTATAGTTGTGTTGCGTCCAGTTCTGGTTATCTCATTATAGGAAAGATGTCGATGCTTTTGAGAGGGTGCAGAGGAGATTTACCAGGATACTGCCTGGATTGGAGGGCTCTTCTTATGAAGAGACGTTGAGTGAACTTGGGCTTTTCACACTGGAGAGAAGAAGTAAGACAGGTGATTTAATAGAGGTGTAGAAGCTGATGGGATCCATGCTATGGAGGAGCCAGTGTTGGACTGGCACAGACAAAGTTAAAAATCACACAACACTAGGTTATAGTCCAACAGATTTATTTGGAAGCACTAGCTTTTGGAGCGCTCTTCCTTAATCAGTTAGCTAATGAGTAGTGCTCTGAAAGCTAATGCTTGCAAGTAAGCATGTTGGACTATAACCTGGAGTTGTGTGATTTTTAAATAAGGTAATGATAGGCATAGATAGAGGAGAGAGCCAAAGACTTTTCCTCAGGCAGAAATGGCTATCATGAAGCGTCCTAATTTTAAGGTGATTGGAGGAAGATATAGAGGAAATGTCAGAGGTAGGTTCTTTACACAGAGACTGGTGGATGCATGAAATGCACTTCCAGCGGTGGTAGTAGAGTCAGAGTCATTAGAGACATATAAGTGACTGCTGGGCAAGCACATGTAGGGCAGTAAATTGAGGGTTGTGTAGGATAGCTTGGCCTTAGCTTGAGATAAATGTTCGGCACAACATTGTGGGCCGAAGAGCCTGTACTGTGCTGTACTGTTCTATGATCTATGTTCTATGTTGCCGATACAGGAGAGTTTGAATTCTAAGGAGAGGCCGGATAAGGTGGGACATTTTTCCCTGGAGCGTCAGAGGCTGAGGGGTTTAGAGATAGACAAAGTAAATGTCCAGGGTTTTTTCCAAGGGTAGGGGAGTCCAAACCTAAATTGCATAGATTGAAGGGGACGGGGCAAGATTAAAATGGGAGCTGAGGGGTACATTTTCCACATAGAAGGTGGTGCATGCATGCAATGAGCTGCCAAAGAAGGTTATGGAGCTGGTTACAATTAAATCATTTAAAAGACACTTAGACATGTGCATGAATAAGAAATAGAGCAAACTCAGAAAAATGAGACTACTTCATTTAGGATACATGGTTGGCATGGACAAGTTGGGCTGAAGTGTCTGTTTCGATGCTGAATGGCTCAACCATGCTGTAACTTGGGAAATGTGATAGTCGCTGAGCTGGGTCTCGCAAGCAGCACACTAATGAACGGATAAAGGCATAATCAGGAAGAACAGGTACACAGTTAATTACCTGGAATAGAAAAAGCAGCAAGAACAGGATAGTCTTTCGGATCTTTGTGAGCTCCATTGACGTGGACCAGTACTGCTGCAGTCAGTCATCAACACTCCGACCCAGTCCCAATCTCAGCCGCACTCCCAGGTCAGTGAGAGAGATCTTATTTCTCGCACCATTGACGTGGACCAGTACTGCTGCAGTCAGTCATCAACACTCCGACCCAGTCCCAATCTCAGCCGCACTCCCAGGTCAGTGAGAGAGATCTTATTTCTCGCAGGAGACCTTATTTCTATCAGGAGACAGGTCCCATGAGAGAGGCAGAGCAAAGAACGGTGATTACATCACCCTCCATATTACTGACAGCCAGTTGCACACAGCATTGTGTGTCAAGGGGATCCCATGGCATCGTGATGTAAATGGATGTAGAACGGGTTGGAAATCTTGCAAAGCTCATTTCTTACAAAACCTCATGCCTTTTACAACAAACATTTGCAGGAATGAAGTCCTTCTGTAGAGGATAGATTGAAGAAATTGGGACTGTTCTCCTTGGAGAAGCGAAGGCGAAGAAAGGATTTGATTGTGGTTTTCAAAGTAATGAGTGGCTGCACTGCGTAGATAGGGAGAAGCTGCTCCTGATTGTAAAGGAAATGAACTTTCTCACGCAGCAAGTAGTCAAGATATGATTGCACTGCCTGGAAATGTTGTAGAGGTTGAGTCAATAAAGGCATTAACGAAGAAATTGGTTGATCATTTCAGTAGTCATGGTGTGCAGGGAGATTGGAAAAAGTCATTTTGACAGAAGTCATATAACCAGTGAAGGCAAAATTCTGCCTCCATCCCACTTTCAGGCAGCGTATTCCATACCCAAACTACTCACTGTGTGAAAAAGATTTTACTTACATCATCCTTGCTTTGTTTTCGTGGCATTTTAAATTTCCGATCTTGTGGTCTTTTTCTTTTACAAGCCAAAACAGCTTCTCCCTCTTTACTCTGTTCAACCAGCTCATGACTTTAAAACTCAAATTGATCTCCTTTTCAGCCTTTATATCTCCAGATTAAACAGTCCCAATGTATAATCCCTATAGTGTGGAAAGAGGCCATTCAGCACATCAAGTCTGCACCACCCCTCTGAAGAGCACCCTGTGGGAATAATTGCCATTACTAACCCATCGAAGCTTGTACATCACTGGACAGTATGGATAATTCAGCATGGCCAATCCACCTAATCGGCACATCATTGGATCATTGGACTGCAGGAAGGAAACAGTGGACCCGATGGGGACCCACGTAGAAACAGAGAGAACCTGAAAACTCCAAAGAACAGTTCCCCGATTGAGGAATCAAACCCAGGAACCTTGAACTATGAGGCCATATGCTAACCCCTGGGCCTCTATGCTGCCCTGACTTCTTCAAGTTATCCTCATAGCTGAAATTTTGCATTCTTGGAAGCATTATAATAAATGTTGTTACAATGCATTTGCATTTTTCCTATAATGAGGCACCCACAATTGTACACATTGGTCCAGCTGAGGCCTAACAAGTATCTAGTATCTATTAAAATTTCAGCATCATCTCCTTGCTGTTGTACTCGATGCCTCTTTGAATAAAACTGAGAACACTGCTTTATTAATTGCTCTCTGCACCTGCCCTGCTATGTTCAATTATCTGTGCCCAGATATATGTGAATCCTGCTGCTCCTACATCGCGTTAGCCATGGATCGACTCTTTGTTTCAGTATATCTTGTAATGAGTAATGAAATATCAACCTACAGTTCTGCCACTTCTTCTCTATTGTCTTTTGTAACTGTTTTGAAAACCCATTATATCTTCTTATCTTCGTATATGTTCTAACTTGTGATTAACAATCCAAGTACAGCAGCATCAAACTGAATGTGAGAGTTTGTTAAGGTAAGATCACTCTTATCAAAAGGATCCTTTTCTAAGGGATCGTTAATTAATTCTGTCTCAAATCTGTAAATGTTACACATGTTATATTTGAAAATATGGAGCAAAACATTGAAGTGAGTTGGGTTCTTTCAAAAAAAGACCTCAATGAAAACTGGGAGGGTGTGGTCAATCGCTTAAACAAGAGCAAATAGCTAAACTGGAAACTGGATTCTGATACTCTTGTGGGACACACTGATATCAGGTATTTGGAAATGTTTTATTAACTAACTACTTAGAAAAAGTTAAAAAGCACACAACACAAGGTTGTAGTCCAACAGGGTTAATTGGAAGCACACTAGCTTTCGGACCTCCTTCATCGGGTGATATTGGAGGGCTCAATTCTTACACACAGAATTTATAGCAAAAAGTTACAGTGTGATGTAACTGAAATCATACATTGAAAAATTGATTGTCTGTTAAGTCTTTCATCTGTTTGAATACTATGATAGTTTCACTTCTTTCATGTGTAAATCACAAAACCTTTTCTCAAAAGTTGCATTCTCAGGTTAGCTGCTAACAATGGTGATAGCTGCAGAACATGCTGAAGGTGTTATCCCCCTGTATTCTCTGTCTATTCATTGATGTATGGGTTTATTCTTATCTAAAAAGTGAGATAACGGAGTTTTACATGAATGCATGCAGTTTTTGAGCAAAGTACAATGTAATCCTGCAAGTACACATTCACACCACAAAATATATGTGTGCATGTGGGTCTTTGTGTGTGTGTGTGCATATGTGGGTGTGTGTGTGTGTCTGTCTGCCTGTCTGGTTTGGGATTTGTGAGTGCGCGAAAGTGTATGTGTGTGTGTGTGTGTAGTGAGTGTAGAGTGTCTTAAGTCTGTGTGTGTGTGTCTCTGTAAGGGTGTGTATGGGTGTCTGTGTGCACATCTGTGTATATGTGTGTTCATGTGTATAGGAGTGTCTGTGTGGGTGTGAGTGTGTGAGTCTGTGTGTGTGGAAGAGTATCTGTGTGTGTGTATATTGCAATGGTGGCCACCTGTAGTGTGACATGAATCCAAGGCCCCAGTTGAGACCCTCCCTATGGGTACCGAACTTAGCTATCAGCCTCTGCTCGACCACT
>NW_025212766.1:13053-14023 GCF_004010195.1 Chiloscyllium plagiosum | reverse complement strand
GGTGTACGCGTAGGGCTTGTCCATAGGGGATGGCTGTTTTAATATGTTTTGGGTGGAAGCTGGAGAAGTGTAGCATTGTGAGGTCGTCTGTGGGATTGCGGGAGAGTGTGGTGCCCGGTTCTCAGGGCTACTCTATATACGCCTGTGACGGTAGGCGCTGAAAGACGTGTCAGAGTGTGGACATTACGCCTGGGGACACCTTGTACATGGCAGGTACTCATGTGAGTCAGCCAATGGTGTCTATCTTAAACGTTGCAGGCAAGGATGCCCTGAGGAATGGTACATTGGGGAAATCGAGCAAAGGCTACCACAACGGATGAATGGGAACCACACAACAATCAACAGACAGAAGTGTTCCCTCCCAGTTGCGAAACACTTCAGTGGTCCAGGGCATTCGACCTCAGAACTTCAGGTGACCATCCTCCAAGGCGGACATCGGAACAGGCAGCAGTGAAAAGTGGCCGAGCAGAGGCTGATAGCTAACTTCCGTACCCATAGGGAGGGCCTCAACTGGGACCTTGGGTTCATGTCACATTATAGGTAACCACCATTCCACTATATGCACTATATACACACACACAGACACTCCTACACACACAGAGGCACTCCTACACACACACACACACTCCTATATATACATACACATGGACACACATAAACACAGACGTGCACACAGACACCCACACACACCCTTATAGGCACACACACTCCCACACTCCCATACTCACAGATGCACCCTCTCACAGACTTAAGACACTCTACACTCACTACACACACACATACACTTTCTCACACTCAAAACCCTCAACCTAGACAGACAGACACACACACACAGACATCAACCCACATGCACACATATATTTTGTGGGGTGAGTTTGTACTTGCAGGATTACATTGTACTTTGCTCAAAAACTGCATGCATTCATGTGAAACTCCGTTATCTCATTTTTTAGATTAAAATCAATCTAAA
>NW_025212766.1:7132-12963 GCF_004010195.1 Chiloscyllium plagiosum | reverse complement strand
AAAAGCGCAGCAGGTCAGGCAGCATCCAGGGAACAGGAGAATCGACGTTTCGGGCATAAAGCCCTTCTTCAGGAAACTTCATACCTGCTAATAGATTACTGAGAATACCAACTGTGAAGCAGGCAGCAGAAATGGCTGACGATTATGGGCTGATCCATTTTTTCCTCACCCCATAAATCCTGTTAGATAGAGGGTGGGAGAGTGAAAGGAAGGTAATTAGCCAGAGTAGAGAACAGACAGCTGGGAATTCCATGAGAAAGTCAGGTGCTGAAGATAGAAGTGTTTCTATTGTAATGAATTGCGACAACCTCATTCAGGGTGCTGGAAGTTTGGGAAGTCTCTGGGACATATTGACTTTCATAAGAGGTTCAAAGGATTAAAAAAGAAACTACCATATACCTCAAACAGAAAATATTGGGTGACACAGTGGTTAGCATTGCTGCCTCACAGCACCAGGACCTGGATTTTATTCCAACCTTGGGTGACTATCTATGTGGAGTTTACATATGATCACCTACCTGGTTTTTGTTTGCGTGCTCCAGTTTGCACCTATAGTGTAAAGATATGCAGGTTAGCCAGATTGGATCACACTGCTGCCACACAGCACCAGGGACCCAGGTTCGATTTCAGCCTCAGGCGACTATCTGTGTGGAGTTTGCACATTCTCCCCGTGTCTGTGTCACTTTCCTCCGGGTGCTCCAGTTTTCTGCCACCATCCAAAGATGTGCAGGTTAGGGGAATTGGCCATGTTCAATTGCCCAGAGTGTTCCGGGATATGTGGGTTAGGTGCATGAATCGGGGTAAATACAGGGGAATGGGTCTAGGCAGGATACTCTTCAGAGGGTTGGTGTGAACTTGTTGAGCCGAAGGGCCTGTTTCCACGCTGTAGGGATTCTTATTCTAAATTGTCCGTAGTGTCCAGGTAGGCATAGGCTGGGTGCATTGGTCATGGGAAATGTGCAGATAGAGTAGGAGCTAGGTTAGAATGCACTTCAGAGCGTCAGTAGACTCAATGGAACAAGTGATCACTTTCTGCACTGTGGGGATTCCAAAGATCCAATTATAATGTTAATTGGAGTTACAAACTGCTCTGAATATAGTTGAAAGGGAAGGTAACTCCTTTGTCTTCAATGCAAATTATTTTGCTGAAGGAGAATCCAGATTTTCCTTCAGAGTATGCATTGTAAACCAGTGTTAATAAACAGGATAAATGGAGATTAAATACTTTGTACAAAATGCACTTAGAATGTGACTTGATGTTTGGAACAGTGATGGTTGGATTACTGAGGAATTACCCAGGGACAGGGTTGTTTTATTTCTAGATTGTCACTTGGCTGGGGTTTACGTTGGAGCTTAGCAAACTATCACAGAAAATCAGAGTGAGGTTAAAGGGGCAGAATAGTCATAGGAACACAATTTTCCATTGTGTCTTGTGTCCAAAGCAATGGCTAAACAAAGGCCATCGTCAGAGGTCAGAATAATACCATAAGCATTGTTAGAGTAGTGAAAACGTTCTGTAAAAATTAGTATAATCAAAAGAATAGTTTAGTTTGTCTGAAGTGCGGCTTGGAAAGCAAATCCATCGTTAAGCAAGTTAACACAATCAGCCCACACTGAAGCTGAGGCTGAAGGAATCACAGAATGCTGTTTGATTTAAAATGGAGATCTGATTAGTAAGTGGAGATAACTTGACAGACCTGCAGATGCAGATTGAATACTAGTTCATCAGACGACTTCAACAAACTGACAGATCCAGATCCTGTAAGTGAAGACAGTTTAGTCTGGAAGGGCAGAATGTGTCATCGCAGGTTTGGAGGGCTGTCGGACCTGTTCCTGTGCTCACTGTTCTTTGTTCTTTGCTTTGTATCTTAGTGTTCAAGGCATTCGGAAAAAGATTGACAAAGAGATGGTGCAAATTGAGGGAAATCATGATCACACGGACTGTAAACTAGTTCAGGAGTGTGGTTGGGGAAGGCTCAGCAGAGATTATTAAAGTTTACCAAAACAAGTAATAAGCAGAGTGTATTGAAATGGTCAGGAATCTAAACTCAGGCTAAGTAGATAGTGGAAAACTATGAGAAGGTCAGCACAGGAGTGAGGGGACTGTTTTGTATACTGCAGGCATTAAATTACAAGATGATTGATTTTATAGCACAGATTGAAACTGACAGGTGCAATGCTGGGGATTATCAGAGATGTGTTTGCAAAGGGACCAGGGCTGGGAACTATATACACAGGATATGTAATCAATTGAAAGGACAGGCAGAGAAGGCGAGGTTTACTTGACAGCAAAAAATGAAATTAAATCAATAGCATGAAGTGATATAGAGTCAGAAGCTGTAGACTTTTGTGGGTAAAGTTGAAGGACCACAAAGGAAAGAAGACCTGATAAGAATTACACACAGATCTCCTTGCAGTAGTCGGTCCAGGGATCCGAAAATAAATCAGCAGATGTAAAAGACATGTAAGAAGTGCACTATTACAATAATAATGGGGAAATTCAATATGCAGGTGGACGGGCAAAATCAGGTTAGTAGTGGATCCATGAAAATGAATCCATGTAATATCGAGGAGAATATTTTTGGAGCAGCTTCTGGTATAGCCCTCTAGGGGGCAGGCAATACTAGGTTTTGTAATGGTTAAGGAAACAGACTTACTGAAGAAACTTGATCAGGTGAAGGAATCCCTAGAGGGGGGCAGCAATAGAACATAGAACATAGAACAGTACAGCACAGTACAGACCCTTTGGTCCACGATGTTGTGCTGAGCATTTATCTTAATCTAAGAACAAGCTAACCTACGCATCCCTCAATTTACTAGCATCCATGTGCTTGTCCAGCAGTCGTTTAAATGTCCCTGTCTCTGACTCCACTACCATCACTGGCGGTACATTCCACACCCACCACTCTCTGGGTGAAGAACCTACCTCTGACATCTCCCCTCTCCCATCCACCAATCACCTCAAAATTATGACCCTTCATGACAGCCACTTCTGCCCTGGGGAAAGATCTCTGGCTATCTACTTTATCTATGCCTCTCATTACCTTGTACACCTCTATCAAGTCACCTTTCTTTCTTCTTCTCTCCAATGAAAACCCCTAGCTCACTCAACCTCTCTTCATTAGACATGCCCTCCAATCCAAGCATCATCCTGGTAAATCCCCTCTGCACCATCGCTGAAGGATCTACATCCCTCCCATAATGAGGCGACCAGACCTGGACACAATATTTCAAGTGTAGTCTAACCAGAGGTTTTATAGAACTGCAGCAAAACCTCATGAGTCTTAAACTCAATCCCCGTGTTAATGAAAGCCAATACAACATATGCCTTCTTAACAACTCTATAAACTTGGGTGGCAACTTTGAGGGATCTACGTACATGGACCCGAAGATCCCACTGTTCCTCCGTACTGCCAAGAATCCTATCTTTAACCCTGTATTCAGTATTCAAATTTGACCTTTCAAAATAAATCACTTTGCATTTATTCAGGTTGAATTCCATCCGCCACTTCTCAGCCCAGCTCTGCATCCTGTCAATGTCATGCTGTAGCCTGCAACAGCTCTCAACACTATCTACAACAACACCACTGACCTCTGTGTCATTGGCAAACTTACTAACCCACCCTTCCACTTCTTCATCCACGTCATTTATAAAAAGCTCAAGAATAGATCTTTGCAGGACAACTCTGGTCACCAACTTCCAAGCAGGATACTTTCCATCCACTACCACTCACTGCCTTCTTTCAGCCAGCCAATTTCCCTGTATCCCATACCTCCTAACTTTCTGAATGGGCCTACCATGGGGAATCTTATTAGATGCCTTACATGTACACCATGTCCACTGCTCAACTTTCGTCAACTTGTCTCATCATGTGCTCCAATAACTCAATAATGGCAGGAGTTACTGGGGTCAGTTTGGAAGTCATAGCAAAGATTCATCCTGAGGAACATGAAATGTACAAAGACAATTTAACCTTGTTCAAGGAACAGCTTTGTCACACCTTGCCCCTTAAAAAAAAAGAACCATCAATCTCCAAAGATGGCTCCATTTTACAATTGGTTAGTATGCTGAAACACACATTTACATCATATTGACTATTAACATGCAAATACGAACAACTACATTCCATATCAGTCAGTTGTACTCCCACCACCAAACGCTTCTGTTTCCCATTCGACTCTCGACAGTGCATCGGTAATCATGTTTTCTCATCTTGCCACACGCACAATTTTCAAATTGAATGGCTGTAACCATAAGTACCATCGAAACAGCCTTGCACTTTGTCCTTAAATTTCTCCACAAACTTCAATGGATTATGATCACCCTATATGATTGTCTCAGATGTATTATTAGGAGAAAGTGAGGACTGCAAATGCTGGAGATCAGAGTCGACAGTGTGTTGCTGGGAAAGCACAGCAGGTCAGGCAGCATCTGAGGAGCAGGAGAATCGATGTTTCAGGCATAAGGTCAGTCCTGATGAAGGGCTTATACCAGAAACGTCGATTCTCGTGCTCCTCAAATGCTGCATGACCTACTGTGCTTTCCCAGCAACACAGTCTCGATTCAGATGTCTTACTGTAACATAAACACTGAAAAGTCGTAATGCCAACACCAAGCTCAAAATCTCCTTCTCAACCATTGAATATTTTTGCTACTGAATGCTCAAATTCCTGGAGAAATACCCGATAGGTCTTTCTATCTTCTCATTGTCTTCTTGTAATAGCACAGCACTGACACCCACATCACTCGCATCGATAGCCTCGAATGCCTTTGTGTATTTAGGTATGGCTAATACCACGACAGCTTTCAGGCTGTCAAATGACCTCTTACAGTCCACTGTCTACTGAAACTTCTTGCCTTTCTTTAAAAGTTCAGTGGGTGGAGCAACCACACTGCCAAAATTGGTCGAAATTTTTGATAAAATCCACTCAATCCCAGGAACCATAGTACTGCTCCTTTTGTGGACTTTATGGGAAACTCCCCAATTACCTTTGTTTTTGTATCCCATGGGGCCATTTGTCTATGTCTAATAACATGGGCCAGGAAGGTGAGTTGGGCTTTGGGAAATTCAGTTTTACTCAGGTTTATCACCAAGCCTCCCTTCTGAAGTTGATCGAACAAGTCCGATTAATGCTCTAAATGCTCCTTCCACGTGTGACTAAAAATCACCATGTCACCTACATAAACGACATAGTTGGGTAATCTGGCAATGACTTTATTGGATAGTCTCTGAAATGTGGCTAGCGCATTTTTCATACTAAATGGCATGACTAAATGGCATGACCATATAAGTGCCCTTAAAGTTGGCGAGTCTACTACTGTCATAGGCAGTGCGTTCCATGCCCCTCTACTCTCTGAATAAAGAAACTACCTCTTGACATCTGATCTATATCTATTACCCGTCAATTTAAAGCTATGTCCCCTTGTGCTAGCCATCACCATCCAAGGAAAAAATGCTCTCATTGTCCACCCTATCTAATCCTCTGATCATCTTGCATGTAAAGTAAAGTAGATTTTATTTGTATTAAGTGACCAGGCAACATCCTGGTAAATCTCCTCTGCACCCTTTCCAATGCTTCCATGTCCTTCCTATAATGCATCGACCAGAACTGTAGACAATACTCCAACTGTGGCAGGACAGATCCTGAGTCGAGAGAATTGGGGTTAACAACCAGGATAATTACCAATTTAGAGGAAAAAAGGTTGAGAGAGCAAAAAGACAGAAACATGGAGTTGAGGAATATCAGATGAACCATGATCTCACTGCTTTGCAAAGCAAACTCGATAGCCTGAATGGGCTATTTCTGCTTCTATGTCTTATTGTCTTATG
>NW_025212766.1:0-7012 GCF_004010195.1 Chiloscyllium plagiosum | reverse complement strand
GTAGGAGAAAGTGAGGAATGCAGATGCTGGAGATCAGAGCTGAAATATGTGTTGCTGGAAAAGCGCAGCAGGTCAGGCAGCATCCAAGGAGCAGGAGAATCGACGTTTCTGGCACAAGCCCTTCTTCAGGAATTAACTCAGGTCTCAAACTTCTTCTCTCTAACACAAACAGCATCAAGTCCCTCATCCTTTCCTCACAAGACTTTCCCTCCATACCAGGCAACATTCTAGTAAATCTCTTCTGAACTCATACCAAAGCTTCCACATCCTTCCTGTAATGTGGTGATCAGATCTGTATGCAACTCCAAGCGCAGCCGCACCAGAATTTTGTACAGATGCAGCATGATCTCGTGGCTCCGAAACTCAATCCCTCTACCAATTAATGCCAACACACCGTATGACTTCTTAACAACTTTATCAATCTGGGTGGCAACTTTCAGGCATCCATGTACGTGGACACCAAGATCCCTCTGCTCATCAAACACTACCAAGAATCATACCATTAGCCCTATATTCGTCTTCCTGTTGCTACCTCTAAAGTGAATCACCTCACAATTTTCCACGTTAAACTCCATTCGCCACCTCTCAGCCCAGCTCTGTAGCTTATCCATGTCCCTCTGTAATCTGCAAATGTCCTTTGGCAGTATCCACAACTCCACAGACCTTAGTTTCTTCCGCAAATTTACTAACTCATCCTTCTACGCCCTCATCTAGTTCATTTAGAAAACTAACAAAAGGCAGTGGCCCCAAACCAGATCCTTGTGGTACTCCACAAGTACAGAGTTCCAGTACCACAATTGTTCAGAGCCTCGGTGAGACCACCATTGGAGAATTATGTGCAGTTTTGGTCTCCTTGCCCGAGGAAGAATACTGTGGCTTTGCAGGGAGAACAACACAGTTTACCAGTCCTGGGATGGCAGAACTGAAATGTAAATAGAGATTGAATTGGTTAGGACTATGGAGTTCAGAGGAATTAGAGGGATCTCATAAAAACTTACAAAATTCCAGCAGAACCAGACAGAGGAAATTCAGCAAAGATGTTCCTGATGATCAGGGACTCCAAAACAAGGGGTCACAGTCAAAGATTCGGAATAGGCCATCTAAGACTGAGATGAGGGGAAATGACTTCATTCAGAAAGTGGGGAACCTGTGGAATTCTCTGCCAGAGAAACTGCCTGTTGCTAAAACATCGAAGAAGGAGTTAAATACATGTCTGAGGGTTAAAGGGATAAAATGGTGTGGGGATAAAGCACAAAGGCTACTGAGTTGGATGATCCACCATGATCATATTACATGGTAGAGCAGGC
The DNA here is from genome assembly GCF_004010195.1 of Chiloscyllium plagiosum. Taxonomy (NCBI): domain Eukaryota; kingdom Metazoa; phylum Chordata; class Chondrichthyes; order Orectolobiformes; family Hemiscylliidae; genus Chiloscyllium; species Chiloscyllium plagiosum. Next base: position 5,705 of record NW_025212766.1, on the reverse strand, counting down.
ATTTGTTATTTTTCTATGTTTTTGCTGGTTCCTAAATACTTCCCAATCCTCTGGTTGAGTATCAGCTTTAGCCACCTTGGTTTTTGATTGGATGCTTTTCTTGAATAATTTTGTTAACAACGGGTGTGTTACCTTTTCATCATGTTCTTCATTTTGACAGGAATAGGTTTTTGCTAAACATTATGAAATATCTGCAAATATGTCCACCATTGTTCATCTACTGACCTTCTCCTTGGTCAAAGATCTTCAAGATGATGGAGGCAGCAGTATAGGTTGTGTTTGGGCTCTCGGCCCATTGGCTCCCTCTGGCATGATGGACTGCTTCCTTTCATTAATTCCATTTTTCTTCAAACAACTTTTGAATCAAATTCATTTGTTCTTTGTTCTGTGGCTGTGGTGGTATGAGAGGTTGTGGCGAACTGTTGAGCAGTGGATCCAGTCCATTCCTTGTGGCCATGGATATCGTGGCATGCGCAACTGTTCCAGCTACAAGGAATTGGGTCCGATTTCTTTTCTCTGAAGTCTTGGCTGTCTCTGCAATGGCAGCAGAATGAATGAACTCCCAGTCCTCAAGAGTTAACTTGGATGGACAGGTGGTTCTCGGAAGGTAGACCCCAGTCCTAGACAGTCTCCTGTCTCTGGAGATGGCTGGAGATGGCTGGAATGTCAGCAGCGATGAGGCAGCTTTGCCAAAGATGGAATTTTGGGTCCAGTCAGCAGTGATGGGCTGCCTTAGCATGCTTCCTTCTTGGTGTTGCAGGAGAAAGCTATAGTGGCCATGTCTCTGACAATGAGCCAGGCTCTGTGGCTCACAGGGAAGGGGGGAGAATGTGGTAGGAGACTCAATAGTTCGAAGAATGGACAAGAGATTCTGTGGTCATAAACAGGACTCTCGGAAAGTACGTTGCCTTCCAGGTGCCAGAGTCCGGGATGTGTCTGATCGAGTCTACAAGATTCTGGAGGGGGTGGGGGAGCATCCAGAAGTCGTGGTTCGCGTTGGAACCAATGACATAGCCAGGATCAGGGATATGGAACTAAAAAGTGATTTCAGGGAGTTAGGTTGGAAGCTAAAAAGCAGGATGAGCAGAGTAGTAATCACAGGATTACTACCGGTGCCACGTGCTAGTGAGGCGAGGAACAGGGAATGAGCGTAGCTAAATGTCTGGCTACAGGGCGGATGCAGTATGGAGGGTTTCAGATACATAGATCATTGGGGTACCTTCTGTGAAATGTTGGACCTGTAAATGAAGGATGGCTTGGACTTACACTGGAGGGGCACAATGTCCTGGGTGGGAGATTTGCTGAGAGCACTTCATGAGGGTTTTAACTAGTTTGGCAGGGGGATGGGAACCAGAGCTATAGAAATAGAATACAGCGAGTCTGTCAGGAAGGATACATAGTTGACAGGGCAAAGAGATGGGTTAAAGTGTGTCTGTTTCAATGCAAGGAGTATCAGGAATAAGAGTGATGAACTCAGAGCATGGAGCAGTGCTTGGAACTACAATGTTGTGGCCATAACGGAGACACGATTTCACAGGGTCAGGAATGGTTGCTGGATGTTCCAGGGTTTAGATCTTTTAAAAAGAACAGGGAGGGTGATAAAAGAGGAAGGGGAGTAGCATTGATATTTAGAGAGAGCATCACAGCTGCAGAAAAGGAGGTTGTTGAGGAGGGCTTGTCCACTGTGTTATAGGGGGTGGAAGTCAGTAACAGGAAAGGAGCAGTCACTTTATTGGGCATTTTAGATAGATCCCCAATAGCAGCAGAGAGAAGGAAGAGCAGACTGGACAGCAGATCTTGAAAAATTGCAGATGTAACAGAGTTGTTGTTATAGGTGATTTCAACTTCCCCAGTGTTGATTCGAACCTCCTTAGTGCAGATGGCCTGGATGGAGCTGATTTTGTCAGATGTGTCCGGAAAGATTTGTGGGTGGCACGGTGGCACAGTGGTTAGCACTGCTGCCTCACAGCGCCAGAGACCTGAGCCAGGCCAGATGTCAGATATCTCGGTGGGAGAGCATTTCACTGACAGTGACCACAAATGCCTCACCTTTGCCATAGCCAGGGAGAGGGAAAGGAACTGACGGTGTGGGAAGGTATTCAATTGGGGAAGGGGAAATTACACTGCAATTAGACAGGACCTGTGGAGTATTAATTGGGAACAATTAATGGGAAATGCACATCAGAAATGTGGAGGCTGTTTAAAGAGCACTTGTTGAGAGTGTGCGATTACTGTGTCTCACTGAGACAGGCAAGAAATAGTATGGTGAAGGAGCACTGGAAGACAAGAGCAGAGGAGCTTCTTGTCAATAGGAAGAAGGAAGCTTACATAAGTTTGAGGAAGCAAGGATCTGGCACAGTTTCTGTCTAACTGTTCAAAATGCCTGATTTTTATACCCCAAAACATCACATGGCCTCATTGGTTTGATGTTGCCAAAACAGTAAAATTCAAATTGAATGGGGTTTAGTATATTGGAGCTTAATTTAAACTAATTGGCTAAATTTGGATTGTTATGGGACACAGCAACTCAGCTCAGCTATTTTTCTCACAGTCAAATGTTATATTTTTAATTTTTAGCACACTCTGTACATGCAGTCAGTCACATGACTCGCTTGTCAGCTTTTCAACTCTCTTAAAGGTACAGTATATGCTTAAAATTTCAGAACATCAGCATGGCTTTGAGAGTGGCAGGCCATGCCTCATGAGCGTTATTAAGTTCTTTGAGGATGTGGCGAGACAAGGTGATGAAGGCCGAGCAGTGCATGTGGTGCATATGAATTTCAGAAAGGCATTTGATAAGGTTCCCAATGATAGGCTCATTCAGAAAGTTAGCAGGTAGAAGATACAGGGAAATTTGGTTGTTTGGATAGAGAATTGGCTGGCTGAAAGAAGACAGTCAATGGTAATGTATGGGAAGTATTCCGCCTCAAGGGCAGTGACCGGTGGTGTCCCGCAGGGATCCGTTCTTCTGCCTCTTCTCTTTGTAGATTTTATAAATGACTTGGATGAAGAAGTGGAAGGGTGTCTTAGCAAGTTTGCCAATGACACAAAAGGTTGATGGTGTTGTAAATGGTGTTGTAGGTTGTTGCAGACTAAAACAAGACATTGACAGGATGCAGAGCTGGGCTGAGAAGTGACAGATGGAGTTCAATGTGGAGAAATGTGAAGTGGTTCATTTTGAAAGATGTAATTTGTATGCAGAACAGAGGGTTAAATGCAGGAATCTTGGCAGTGGAGGAACAGTGTGATTTTGGAACCCACGTGCATAGATCAAAGTTACCATCCAAGTTGATAGGGGTGTTCAGAAGGCATTAGTGGGGGTTTGAGTTTAAGAGCAGCGAGGTTTTGCTGGAGATCTGAAAAACCCTGGTTAGACCACACTCAGATTATTGTGTCCAGTTCTGGTTGTCTCATTATAAGAAGAATATAGATCCTTTAGCAAGAGTGCAGACGAGATTTACCAGGATATTGCCTGGATTTGAGGGCTTCCGTGAGCTCGATCATTTCACACTGAAGAAAGAGAGGAGACTTGAAGAGATGTACAACGCAATGAGAGGCATAGATAGAGTAGATAGCCAGAGACTGTTCCCCAGAGCAGAAATGGCTGTCATAAGGGGTCATAATTGTAAGGTGATTGGAGGAAGGTATAGGGGAGATGTCAGAGGTAGGTTATTTATGCAGAGGGTAATACATGTGTGGAATGCATTGCCAGCGGTGGTAGTAGAGTCAGACACATTACAGAGATTTAAGAGCAGAAATGGCTGTCATAAGGGGTCATAATTGTAAGGTGATTGGAGGAAGGTATAGGGGAGATGTCAGAGGTAGGTTATTTATGCAGAGGGTAGTACATGTGTGGAATGCATTGTGGTAGTAGAGTCAGACACATTACAGAGATTTAAGAGACTGCTGGACAAGCTCATGGATGGCAGTAAATTGAGGGGGGTCTCGGTTAGATTGATCTTAGATTAAGATAAATGCTTGGCACAATATCATGGGCCGAAGGCCCTGTACTGTGCTGTATTGTTCTATGTTGTATATTCTGTATTAGATTTGATCATTCTCTGCATCCTCTCTGTAACTGTAAAACAGGATTCTGCATTCTGTTCTCTTAGTATAAGGTATATATGGAAGATAGGATTTGTCTGTTTCGCATGCAATACAATACTTTTCACTGTATCTTGGTCCATATGATAATAATGAGTCAGATACAATCAGTGAGGGAATGGAGTTTATACTGGTAAGCACTCCTGCATCACAGTGCCAGGGACCCAGACTCGATTACATCTTCGGGTGACAGTCTGTGCAGAGTTTGGACATTCTCCCCGTGTCTGCATGGTTTTCCTTCCAGGTGCTCAGGTTCGTTCTCACAGTCCACATTTGTGCCCGTTAGGTGGATGGTCATGTCAAATTGCCCATGGATTTGTTTATTAGATGAATTAACCACAGGAAATGCAAGGTCTCCACAGGGACATGGCTGGTGATCCGGGTCTGGGTCAATGCTCTTTGGAGTGTTGCTGTGGACTTAATGAGCCCAATGGCCTGCTCCCACACTGATCCATGCGATCATGGTTGGTATTGACGTTATTGTCCAAAACTTGTATATCTACACATTCCTCCATGTTATTAGAAGAATAAGAACGAAAATAAAGAATCAAATATAATATCCTTTCATTGTCACATGTACTCCATCGGTACTAACATAAAAGGAAAATAATACCGGACTTAAAGGCATGCATACTGCAGAGACAGAGATAGGTAACTGGTCTATTCATTAATCAGGTTTCAAGATTGCAGGAGTTCACCGGCAAGCATAACATGGTTTGAAGTGTGTCTACTTCAATGCCAGAAGCATCCAGAATAAGGTGGCTGAACTTGCAGCATGGGTTGGTTCCTGGGACTTCGATGTTGTGGCCACTTTGGAGACATGGGTAGAGCAGGGACAGGAACGATTATTGAAGGTTCAGGGATTCAGATGTTTCAGTAAGAACAGAGAAAATGGTAAAAGAGGGGGAGGTGTGGCATTGTTAGTCAAGGACAGTATTACAGTGGCAGAAAGGACTTTTGAGGACTCGTCTATTGAGGTAGTATGGGCTGAGGTTAGAAACAGGAAAGGAGAGTTTGGGAGTTTTCTAAAGGCCTCTGAATAAGTCTAGAGATGTTGAGGAAAGGATAGCAAAGACAATTCTGGACCAGACCAAGAGTAACAGGGTAGTTGCTATGGGACAGTTGATCTTGCCAAATATTGATTGGGGATCCTATAGTTTTAGTAGTTTAGATGGGCCACTTTCTGTCTAATTTGTGCAGGATGGTTGCCTGACACAGTATGTAGATAAGCCAACAAGGGGCGAGGTCACATGGGATTTGGTACTGGGTAATGAAGCCGGCCAGGTGTTAGGTTCAGAAGGATGTAAGCACTTTGGTGATAGTGACCACAATTCAGTTATGCTATACTTTAGCAATGGAAAGGGATTGGTATAGAAAGCAGGGCAAGTTTTATTGCTAGGGGATAGGTAATTATGATGCAATTGGGCAATATGTAGGATGCATATGATGGGGAAGGAAACTGCAACGGATGGACACAATAGAAATGTGGATCTTTTTCAAGGAACAGCTACTGTGTGTCCTTGATAAGTATGCACCTGCCAGGAAGGGAGGTAGTGGCCAAGCAAGGGAGCTGTGGTTTGCAAAAGAAGTTGATTCTCTTG
>NW_025212765.1:25521-28442 GCF_004010195.1 Chiloscyllium plagiosum | reverse complement strand
CAAATTAGTTTATTCCAAATGTGGAAATATGTCCCAGAGATGACCTTCTGTACACTTGGGTTGAAGCTGATTGCTTTAAAGAAGGGCATTTGACTCACTGATTGAAATGCATATCTTTTCACACACTGAATGTGTACATTGCTGTCGGGGTCAGAATTTATTCTCCATCCTCCATTTCTCAGAATCTGATGTCACATGCAGGATCAAGTAAGGAGACTATGCTGCCTTTCCTGAGGGAAGGAGAATCAGTGAACAAGATGTGCTTCCAACAATGTAAACACCACTGATCTCTCTCTATTTTTTGCTGTCCATCCAGACACATCACTGACATATCTGCTATTGTCCCTCCACAGCTTGATAAATCACTGGATGTGCGTGTGTTTCTGCCTTTGGGGTGCGTAGTAGAGACAGTATAGATTGATTTTAACATTTGCGTCTCTTATCGGAGTGTTGCTTTCCTTCAAATATTTGTCTGCAGCATCAACGATCAACCTTCTTGCGCTATTCCTAGCTGGGAAGCGTTTGATGCAAACATTGTCGTGAGAGCTTTACTCTGTCTCTAACTCCGTTTTCTCCCTTTGCTTTTAGTTTCAAAATGACTAGCGTTCAGGAAAGATGAATGTTGAATTTTAATTTGCTCTGGTGTTATTTGGAAACTCTGATAACCTGTAAAATACTGCTGCTGTTAATGTTGATGGGAGACAGTTAAAATGGAGATTCTGAGGTCTAATTCCTTCACGTGGAAGTGATAAAGTTTGATTATTGTCTTGTGTTATACATTACAGAAACAAAACATGGTCTGGAAGCGTGATAGCACTGTCTCTGAGTGCACTGCGTGCAACTTTTGTGTTTAAGTCAGTGAGTTCTGCATTATAAAATTTCATCTTCATGTGGAAAAACAAAAGATGGCAACAGGGAATTGACTAACTCTCGGAATCTACTGATATAAAAGAGTAATGTTGAACACTCCATGCCCTCGGGAGAAGACTGGAACGAATACAAACTAAAGTGTCCACAAACACCACTGAGCACGGGTTCCCTTTCCAACAGCCATCTGTCACTATTCTTTGTGTCTTATTACGAAACTTGTTTCTGATCCATCTTAAAAATTTTCCCTCAATTCCACGTGTTTTCACTTTCGCAAAAAGTCGTTCAAGTGAGACCTGGCCAAAGTTTTGCTAAAATCAATGGAAAATGTATCAGAAGTACTTCCTTCAACCGCACACATTTTCATATTTTCAAGAAGAATTCTGAAAATTGTTAGATATGAAAAACGATGCGGATAACCCCAATTAAGTTATGCCTATCCAATGGGTATTGATTATCTTCTTCTGAATTATTGTTTCAATGCTTTCGCTCCCAGTGACATGATTTCCAGGTTAGTCCCTAAGACATTTCTTAAAATTGTATAACCGCATTTTCCATCATCCAGTCATCTGGCGCTTGTACGTGATCAAACATAAATTAAAAATTCTAGCTTACTTTCAGGGCAATCACCCACGACAATGACTTCAGGCTGTGGGTTAGACCATGAAAGAACTATCGTATCCTGAAACCTCTGAATTCAATAAAAAAATCATTTTGCGCATCACTAATGAGGAATCTTTACGCTCAGGATGATTTTCCTACAAGCCAACTGTGTTATACTGAGATAGCTTGGAATCAAGTGGGCTGGAGGAGGATCCAAATATAAGGAAGGGTAGTGACTGAACTCAATTCTCAGCCCCCTCACTGATCATTCTCCCACCCTTGTTGATCACTAGTAAATGGTAAATAGTGGCAGATATTTAGTCGGTATTTGTCCAAGAAGGCATAAAGAATTGTCGCAGTGCCATCACTGATCAATATTTTTACACTTCGCTTTCGATGAATGGAACGGCTTTGTGCATTCTGGAATATAGGCATGAAATCTGAGAACATTGAGTGTTTCAGGAACTCCCTGTTTGAAAAAGGTGAGGCCCCTTGAACTTGACTGGTCAAAGCATGATCTCACGGAACAAGTATGACCTCAAGGTGTACATCACATAGAGAAATGAGACATCCCAATCGGTTTGTAAACTGGCTTTGACTGAAGCACGTCGCTGCACGAGTAAACACATGGAAGTCAATGTCACTGCACCACTGTGTATTTGGCTGATCTGTCTGTTACTGAATGTGATCACAAAGAAGACCAAAATAGCTTCATTTCAGAAAGAGAGCACACCGCTACGAAGAGACTGTCAACAAGATGATCAGGCAGAAGCTGTCGAGATTTAAAAGGCAAATCTAAAATTCTTCATCTTCTAATCTTTGAGACTTTGGGGAAAAATGAGGAACTGATACTGAAAGATTTATGCTGAGCAAGTTTAACTCTTATTTAACTTGATAAAACATGGCGAATTGATTTTTAACATGGTTCAGCACTTTTACTGCTCAATGCCACTCGTCTCCTTTGTCCAGCATCGCTAAAGCGTGATACAGAATTTGGGAGAGTTTCAGGCATTGGAGGAGTTGGCAGAGATAGGCAGGGGTGTAAGAGCTGGAGGAAGACCCAAAGATCTGGAAAGATACAGACGCAGGAAGAGGCTACAGAGCTGAGGAGGTGTCTAGAAGATGGGGGAGTATCTATAAAACATTTTTGGTGCTGGTGGTAGTTTCAGAAGTAAAGGGATTCCGGATGCAAGTTTGTTCACTGAGCTGGAAGTTTGGTTTCCAGAAGTTTCCTCACCATAATATGAGGAAACATATTATGACATCATTACTGAGCCTCCAGTGAAGCTTCAATTGAGGTTCACTGATGCTGTTACCTCGTATGGTGATGCAACATCTGAGAAAACGTCTTTCAAGTGGGCGGCACGGTGGCACAGTGGTTAGCACTGCTGCCTCACAGCGCCAGAGACCCGGGTTCAATTCCCGCCTCAGGCGACTGACTGTGTGGAGTT
>NW_025212765.1:23119-25255 GCF_004010195.1 Chiloscyllium plagiosum | reverse complement strand
CTTTGGGGAAAAATGAGGAACTGATACTGAAAGATTTATGCTGAGCAAGTTTAACTCTTATTTAACTTGATAAAACATGGCGAATTGATTTTTAACATGGTTCAGCACTTTTACTGCTCAATGCCACTCGTCTCCTTTGTCCAGCATCGCTAAAGCGTGATACAGAATTTGGGAGAGTTTCAGGCATTGGAGGAGTTGGCAGAGATAGGCAGGAGTGTAAGAGCTGGAGGAAGACCCAAAGATCTGGAAAGATACAGACGCAGGAAGAGGCTACAGAGATGAGGAGGTGTCTAGAAGATGGGGGAGTATCTAGAAACTTTTTTTTGGTGCTGGTGGTAGTTTCAGAAGAAGAGGGATTCCGGATGCAAGTTTGTTCACTGAGCTGGAAGTTTGGTTTCCAGAAGTTTCCTCACCATAATACTTGACATCATTACTGAGCCTCTAGTGAAGCTTCAATTGAGGTTCACTGATGCTGTTACCTCGTATGGTGATGCAACATCTGAGAAAACGTCTTTCAACACAGCGAGCAAGCTTACATCCAGAACCTCAACGTGAGGTTCTTGTCGAAAAGTCACTAAGAGTTTTCTCGAAACTCACTTAGAATTAACATGTTGATTTAGCTGTTGGCACATGCCACAGAGTTAGGAAGTGTAGGTAGCGGGGTGGTGAGGCGCTGTGCAGTGGATATGAACACAGATGGTCCATTTAGTAAGATTGCAGATGTAACCAAAAGTTGAGCTGTAGTGGACAGCGAAGAAGGTTAACTCGCAGTAAAATGAGAACTTCATCAGGTGGGCCATTAAGCTGAAGAATGGCAGATGGAGTATAATTAAGGAAAATGTGAGGTGCTGCATTTTACATAGGCAAATGAACGCAGTACTTCTTCACTTAATGGTAGATGAAGTGTTGCTAAACAAAGAAAACATTAGATACAGATTCATAGTTTCATGAAAGGAGAGTTCCGGTAGAATAGATAGTGAAGAAGGCATTTGGTATGCTTTCCTTTAATGTTGAGTACATTGAGTACAAGAGTTGAGAGCTCATGTTTCAGCTTAACATGACCACTTTTTGGAATATCATATGTATCTCTGGTCTCCCTCCCATAGGAAAGATATTCCAAATCTTGAAAGGGTTCGGAAAATATTTGCAAAATTATTGCCAGGGCCAGATGGTTTGGTTGTAGGGAAAGGCTGAATAGATTGGAGATGTTTTACCTGGAGCGTCGGAAGCTAAGGGTTGACCTTATGGAGTTTTAAATATCATGAGGGGCATGGAACAGCAAATAAGCAGGGTCTTTTTCCTCGAATGGTGGAGTCCAGAACTTTTAGGATGAGAGGGAAATATTTTAAAGGGATGTAAGTGGCAAGATTTCCATGCCTGTATGGTGTGAGCATGTATGGAATGAGCGTCCAGAAAAAATGATAGAGGCTGGTACGATTACACCACTTAAGAGTCATCTGGAGAACTGGATGAATAGGAACGGTTTAGAGGAATATTAGCCGAGTGCTGGCAAATGGAACTAGATTGGTCGAGGTTATTTGGTTGGAATGGACAAACTGGACTGAAATGCCCTTTTTTATGTGCTGTACATCTCTATGAAGTAATGAATCTAAGGTGGGGAGTTTCAAGACTAGCAGCCACATTTCTTACGGTGGGAAGAGAGATATTTAAAGCAGTCATGACAAGTAAACGTTTTGTACAGAGTTTGATTTGCTTTTAGAATAAACATCGTGAGGAAGAAATTGATGGGCGTGCAATTACAACATTTAAAACGCATCTGGACAGAGACATTAGTAGTAAAGAAAAGAAGCAACATGAAGCAGGATTCAGGTAGGTAGGACTACTTTAGGTCGGGATTCTGTTCAGCATGGACCAGTTGGACCAAATTGTCAGATTCCACGCTCAATGACTCTGTGATTCTATGGCCGTGTCACACCCTCTTGCTGGGTAAAAATAATGACTGCAGATGCTGGAAACCAGATTCTGGATAAGTGGTGCTGGAAGAGCACAGCAGTTCAGGCAGCATCCGAGGACAGGCAAAATCCGAGGACAGGCAAAATCGACGTTTCGGGCAAAAGCCCTTCATCAGGAATAAAGGCAGAGAACCCGAAGCGTGGAGAGATAAGCTAGAGGAGG
>NW_025212765.1:13371-22228 GCF_004010195.1 Chiloscyllium plagiosum | reverse complement strand
GGCGGTTAATGTCCCGGCGGCAGTTGGAAATGAAGAGGTCGAGGGCAGGTATTAGGCCAGCGCGGAGTGTCCAGGTCGTGGGCAGTGCGTTGGAGGTGGGCGAAGGGGTCCTCGGAAGGTGGGCGAGAGTCCTGATTGTGAAAGTAAGCTCGGAGGCGGAGGCGACGGAATAATTGTTCGATGTCACGGCGTGCATTAAATTCATTGATGCGTGGACTGAGGGGGACGAAGGTGAGTCCTTTGCTGAGGACTGATCGTTCGTCCTCATTGAGGGGGAGGTCTGGAGGGATGGTGAAAACTCGGCACCCTCTTACTGTCTCTCCCTGCATCGCAGTTGTAATTGTATATTTAATCGTTCGTGTTGAGTTCCAAAGATGGAAGTCCTGCACAGTTTCGCAAAGATCATACACAGTTATATATCACTCTGTGTCATATTGAAACGTCTCAACTTTTGTCAAGAATTGAGATTTTGAAAGATTTACATTTTATGTTTCATAATGATCAAAGTAATGTAGAATTGTCGGTCATCAACGTAACGTGGAAGTGTAGATCGTGTACAATTTATCTGAACTGAGTGTTCAGAAACAAGCTCGGTGGTGATGGCAATGAAATTTGAGAGTTTTCTTCAGTATTCTTTGTAACAGGCTTCAACAGGAAATTATGCTGTACACCTGACACAGTATCTCATGACGATCAGGTAACTATCAAAGACACAGGGAAAATTTGAACAGAAAACATGCTACAAATCAGCAATTCTCTGGAAAATTGCAATTAATGTTCTTTAGAGAGAAATTATACATCATTGCTACATTTCACGCGATCTTTGATAAACTACCAGGCTGCAGAGGTAACAATGGAATGAATGAGTACATCACTAATTATAAGCTGGGCCAGGGATGGGTTTAGGAACTGTGTTGCAGATGGAAACAACAATCGTTGATGATGATGCAAGTATCAATTTGATCTGATCTCAGACTCCAGTATGAAGCCATACGCAAACAGGATTCATCCAGGCGCAGTTCCTGCTGAGCTCGATGGACTTAGGGTGAGCCTAAAGCATTCATGGACAAATCTGATGGTTTTGGCGGATCAATCACTTCCTACCCCATGCTAAACTTCGGATTCCGTCTGTCAGTGAGCCCGCTGATTGGGCCTTGGATTGCCTCATCAACACAGTCGCTGAATCGTCGAAAGAAATGAATAAATAATGGAAATGATCACGGCAGGATCGGGGAGCTGAATGGGAACAAACTGATGAAGTGTCGCTGAAAATGTATTGTAAATCAGAAGACAGACCTTTTGCCCAGCATGTTATTTACTTTATTTAACGCAACTATGTTTAAACGTTTGTCCAGATGCGTGGGTCAGATAATTCAGTCAGGAAGAGCACATTTGAGTTTCCCATCCTGGCCTATAGTGAACAATGTTACTTGACTCCAGTTCATTTGATCTGATGCACTCACTACGAACTGATTGCTTGGAAAAAAAAAATGTTTCTGTGGCATGTCTGATCACTCTATTGGTTGTGATTTTATTATTCAGCTATCAGCGAACGGTGACTTATTGCTAACAGCATTTTACACTCACTTTGCCCCTTCAATCACTTTCGTTTTGCTCCTCAGACGGGAGTCATTCGTCGCCTGTGAGAAAAAGAATATTATCATGTTGATGCTCCTCTTTCTCATTTCTATGCATTCCTCACATGGCCTCCTTTTTCCGTAATATACTGTATCGAGTGTTGCCTCTCGGTTACTTGGATATATTCATCGATTGAATTATTTTTTTAAAGGGATATTTCAAGGCATATTTTAACTGGCCTCTGATTTTTTTCTGTGTAATGACATAAATAAATGCATTTGAGCAGCAATTTAGGTTCCGCAGCATGTATGCAACTTTTACAAACAGACGTAAAGCATCAGAATTAAGGAATAACCGGTTTAAAATACGTATAGAATATACACCAACCATAGAAGTATGAAGCTGGCGGATATGGCAAAGAGTAAAACCACAGAATTCCGTCGGCTGTCTATCTCCGAATCATTCTCTAGTTTTCTCTGACAATTCAGTCCCTTATGTACCTCGACAGCCTCAAAGATATGTCTCACTGTCAGAATGTAAAGAAAAATGAAAAAAGTGAATGGGAGAAATGGTGTTAAAAATTGTGCAAAATATTTAAAACTTGCCCACCGACGGTCTTTTAAATAGCTGGACGTGGTGTAACAGTACAAGGGAATATTGTTGCTGATCGTCCCAGGTTTAAATCGAAAGTAGAAAGGAATGTTCTTTAAGGAAAATAAAATAAAGATTGTTGATAGAAGTCTGTGCAATACTTAGTTTTCATCTGATGAAAAGAAATGGCGACAAATCGATCAAAAGTAAAAACTGCAGTGAACCAGACAGAACAGTCAATGGTCAAACGGCTGAGGATATGGATGAAACTACAAATAGGAGTGATGTCCAGGAAGGAGTTTGGATAGTAATAGAAACGAAATCGATGAAATACTACATCAAAAATAAGGAAGAGCAGGTCAGACGTTGCTATGGCCACGAGATAGCGAATGGTGCATGTGGAAAGACCACAGTTTCCCCAAGTCAGCAAAATAATCACCAGGAGACTAACTGTAAGAGAGAGAAAGGAACAATAAAATTTGACGTTACTGATAAATCATTGGCTGCGCATGAAATCAGACTGTAAGTAATAGATTTTCGCACAAATATAATTATTTTTGCATTTCACGTGAAGTTTAAAGAGTCTGAACTCTTGAAATGATAGCGATTTTTGTGAAGATTTATTGTTCACATTGTGGTTCAAGTTGTAAGGTTGCTCAGTGAACGGGAAGATTTGTTGTCAGACGATTTGTTACCATGCTAGTTAACATCATAAGCATGTTTCCGATGAAACGCTTGTGACCTGTCCCACTTTATCCTTATATACAGAATACACTGCAGGGTTTGTAACGAACACGATATCGGACAGATTGGCAGGAAGTTAACCACGAGCACCTACTAGCCACCAAAAGACACGACCAACTGTCACTAGAGTCCTTAAACATTGACAATAAGGGACAGCAATTCGTTTGGGACAATGAATCCATCCTGGGACAGGCTAACCAAAGGCATGCATACGAAATCCTAGAGGCTTATCATCCAGTTCGGAACTCTATCAAATAGCAGTTCGATTTAGACCTCATTTACCAAACTCTCCGAAAAGGAACCGAAAGTGATATCTCCCATTACAACAGAACAAGAGTCAAAAATAGCAAACGGGTCCGAACACCAGTGCTCCAACAGGGGCTCATAGATGATGTCACCGAGCATGGTGACGAAGCAGCTGAGAACAAACCGACCAGCTCAGGGAACAAATTTTCATTCCGAAATGATACATTGGTACATTTAAAAGGCATACAGAAAGACATGGTCAGGTATTCTATGGTTTATTGTCGTAGGCAGTGTTTCATTTCTTCGAATTTATTAATTAATCTGACTGGCTGGATATTTTCATCAAGTAATAACATTCACACAAAGGCACCAAGCATCATTGAAATAAAGAATGGGAGGCAGCAACCACTTATGTGGATTGCAAAATTCTTGCATTTGGTTTTGATGCCTCTACAGTTGAGATGGTGTCTAGTTTTGTACATCCACACTATATGAACTACAATACAAGTTACTGAATTCCTCTACACTGCATACGAATGGATGACTTCCACACAATGAACAAGCAAGTAACAGGTCATTTGAACATCCGGTCAATCTGAACTATGATGGTTTTCAGCAGTGAATCCAACTACCATCGTCCCACGTTGGATACCTACCACAATCAAACGAGTTTGGATATTTGGTATGGGCGCTCCCCACCTGTCCAATTCTGTGCACCACTGTTCCCACTCCAATAAAACTTGAATCAACGCATTGGTCATTGCAATGTTCCTGTTGAGAAAACAGACACTTCATCTTGGATTTAGCAAGGCATCGTGCCTCATATCGAGGCTCCTTCACCTGTGTTCCTCTCCTGAACCCTCTCCTTGTAAACATAGATCCATGTCCCAGATTCAGAGCGCACACTGGGGCGAAATATTCCATTCTTTATCCTGCATTCTCCATGGAGATCATAGACAATCTACCCAAACAACTCCTCTAATCTTAAACATTAGGGACACCTCAGGTAAGCTTCTGTTCTATTTCACTTTCTCTAAGGGTACTCGCAGTGATAGCAGTGCAGGAAGAGGAATGTTCCACCTGCATGATGTTTGAGGTGAGGAACGTCATTAGTGTGCCATCTATATACATCTGCAGGAAGTGCACCAAACTCTCGCTCCTCCAAACCGTGTTATGGTACTAGAGCGGGAAGTGGATGAACTTGGGATTATTCAGGAGGCAGTGACTGTAATCGGTAATATTTACAGGGAAGCAGTGACTCCGGGGCACGAGGAAAGCTGGGGAACTGTTCAAAGAAAATAAACAGTCAGTGCTGGCATCCCCCTGTGGTCGTTGTCCTGAAAAACCTGTATACGTTTTAGTTACCGTTGGGGGGACCAGTTACCAAGGGTATGCAGTGGGGTCCAGGTCTCTGGCACAGAGCCCTTCTCTGTTGCACAGAATGCAAGGAAGGTAAGGAGGAAAAGGGTTAGTCATTGGGACGTTGCTATGGCCACGAGATAGCGAATGGTGCATGTGGAAAGACCACAGTTTCCCCAAGTCAGCAACATAATCACCAGGAGACTAACTGTAAGAGAGAGAAAGGAACAATAAAATTTGAAGTTACTGATAAATCTTTGACTGCGCATGAGATCAGACTGTAAGTAATAGATTTTCGCACAAATGTATTATTTTTGCATTTCACGTGAAGTTTAAAGAGTCTACACTCTTGAAATGATAGCGATTTTTGTGAAGATTTATTGTTCACATTGCGGTTCAAGTTGTAAGGTTGCTCAGTGAATGGGAAGATTTGTTGTCAGACGATTTGTCACCATGCTAGTTAACATCATAAGCGTGTGTCCGATGAAACGCTTGTGAACTGTCCCACTTTTTCCTTATATACAGAATACACTGCAGGGTTTGTAACGAACACGATATCGGACAGATTGGCAGGAAGTTAACCACGAGCACCTACTAGCCACCAAAGACACAACCAACTGTCACTAGAGTCCTTAAACATTGACAATAAGGGACAGCAATTCGTTTGGGACAATGAATCCATCCTGGGACAGGCTAACCAAAGGCATGCATACGAAATCCTCGAGGCTTATCATCCAGTTCGGAGCTCTATCAAATAGCAGTTCGATTTAGACCGCATTTACCAAACTCTCCGAAAAGGAACCGAAAGTGATATCTCCCATTACAACAGAACAAGAGACAAAAATAGCAAACGGGTCTGAACACCAGTGCTCCAACAGGGGCTCATAGATGATGTCACCGAGCATGGTGTCGTAGCAGCTGAGAACAAACCGACCAGCTCAGGGAACAAATTTTCATTCCGAAATGATACATTGGTACATTTAAAAGGCATACAGAAAGACATGGTCAGGTATTCTATGGTTTATTCTCATAGGCAGTGTTTCATTTCTTCGAATTTATTAATTAATCTGACTGGCTGGATATTTTCATAAAGTAATAACATTCACACAAAGGCACCAAGCATCATTGGAATAAAGAGTGGGAGGCAGCAACCACTTACATGGATTGCAAAATTCTTGCATTTGGTTTTGAAGCCTCTACAGTTGAGATGGTGTCTAGTTTTGTACATCCACACTATATGAACTACAATACAAGTTACTGAATTCCTCTACACTGCATACGAATGGATGACTTCCACACAATGAACAAGCAAGTGACAGGGCATTTGAACATCCGGTCAATCTGAACTATGATGGTTTTCAGCAGTGAATCCAACTACCACGTCCCACGTTGGATACCTACCACAATCAAACGAGTTTGGATATTTGGTATGGGCGCTCCCCACCTGTCCAATTCTGTGCACCACTGCTCCCACTCAAATAAAACTTGAATCAACGCATTGGTCATTGCAATGTTCCTGTTGAGAAAACAGACACTTCATCTTGGATTTAGCAAGGCACCGTGCCTCATATCGAGGCTCCTTCACCTGTGCTCCTCTCCTGAACCCTCTCCTTGTAAACATAGATCCATGTCCCAGATTCAGAGCGCAAACTGGGGCGATGTATTCCATTCTTTATCCTGCATTCTCCATGGAGATCATAGACCATCTACCCAAACAACTCCTCTAATCTTAAACATTAGGGACACCTCAGGTAAGCTTGTGTTCTATTTCACTTTCTCTAAGGGTACTCGCAGTGATAGCAGTGCAGGAAGAGGAATGTTCCACCTGCATGATGTTTGAGGTGAGGGACGTCATTAATGTGCCATCTATATACATCTGCAGGAAGTGCACCAAACTCTCGCTCCTCCAAACCGTGTTATGGTACTAGAGCGGGAGCTGGATGAACTTGGGATTATTCAGGAGGCAGTGACTGTAATCGGTAATATTTACAGGGAAGCAGTGACTCCGGGGCACGAAGAAAGCTGGGGAACTGTTCAAATGAAAATAAACAGTCAGTGCGGACATCCCCCTGTGGTCGTTGTCCTGAAAAACCTGTATACGTTTTGGTTACCGTTGGGGTGACCAGTTACCAAGGGTATGCAGTGGGGTCCAGGTCTCTGGCACAGAGCCCTTCTCTGTTGCACAGAATGCAAGGAAGGTAAGGAGGAAAAGGGTTACTCATTGGGGACTCAATAGCTCGAGTGTCAGACAGAGGTTTTGTTGCGAACGGACAAGACTCATGTTTGGTGTATTGTCTCCCATGTGCCAGAGTCCGTGATGTCTCGGACCATGTCTTTGTGGTCAGTGACCAGCCCCAAGTCGTGGCGCACGTAGGTACCAAAGTCACAGGTAGAAGGAGGGAAAAAACATATAAGGCAGAATTTCAGTGAGCTACGGTGGAAGGTGAGAGATAGGAAAAACAGACTTGATATCTCTGGTTTGTTTCCTGTGCCCCGTGATTGACAGGCAAGGAATTGGGAGTGATATGAGCTGAACACGTGGCTGCACGGATGGTGCAGGAGGGAGGGTTTCAGAAACTTGGATAATTCAGAATTATTCCTTCACAAACAGAACGGTCATCATGTGAACTAGAGGGGTACTAATAATTTGGGTGGGGAACTTGCTGGTGCTATTAGGATGGGTTTAAACTAGATCGGCATAGGGATGGGAATCTGAGATGTAGTTCCAGTGCACAGCAGGATGAGAGTAGGGACGAAATGGACAGGATTTTTCGGTCACAGGAAAGTACTGGCAGACAACAAGCTAGTTTGTAGTGTGTCTACTTTAACGCCATATGTATCCTAAATAAGGTATGTGAGCTTGCAGCATGGATTAAATCCCTGAGATTTCTATGTTGTAACAATTTCGGAAACATGGATAGAACAAGGCGAGGAAAGGATGTTGCAAGTTCCAGTGTTTTGAACTTTCCTTAAGAACAAGCAAGGCAATAAAAGCCGGGCATGTGTGACCTTGTTCGTCATGGACGGGATAACGCTGGCTGAATGCACCTTTGACGAGGACTCGACGACTGAGGCAGTATGGGATAATTTTAGAAACAGGAGAGGATAAGTCACACTGCTGGAAGTTTTTTACAGGGCTCTGCAGAAGTCCAAGTAGGTGGGGGTGAGGATTGGCGAAATGATTCTAAGTAGGAATGAAATGAATAGGGTGGTCATTTTGAGGAATTTAACTTCCCCAATATTGACTGGAAATACTATAACTCTAGTAGGTCGGAAGGATTAGTTTTTGTCCAATGTGTGCAGCAGAGCTTCCTGACACAGTATGTCGAAGGGCCGACAAAAGTGGAGGCCACACTGAATCTGAGGATTGGTAATGAACCCGGCCAGTTGTATCATTTAGTTGTAGGTGAGCACTTTGGAGACAGATAAGTCCAGTTTCGCGATGGAAAGGGGTAGGTACATTCCACAGGGCAGGAGTTATCGCTGAGACAAGGGCAATTATAATGCGTTTGGGCAAGATTTAGGATGCATAGAATGGGTCAGCAAAAATCAGGGAGTGGGGAAAATCGAAGTGTAGTGCTGGTTTAAGGAACAGATATTGCGTGTCCTTGACAGGTATGTCCTTGTCAGGCTGAGAGGAAGCAATAAGGTAAGAGAACGGTGTTTTACTACAGAAATTGCATCTCTTGTTAAGTGAAGGAAGGAGTTTCATATGTTGATGAGGCAAGATGGTTACGATGAGGCGATGGAGAGTTACAGATTAGCGAGGAAGCATTTAAAGAAAGAGCAAAGAGAGGACATTAGCACGCTTTAGCAAATAGAATAAAGAATTACATGAAAGCTTTGTCGCTGTGTTAAGAATAAAACGTTGGTTATGTGGGAATAGGGCCAGTCAAAGAAAGTGGTAGGAAGTTGAATGTGGATCCTGTGGAGATCAGAGATGTGAAAAACGAATATTTATCATCGGTTTTCACTCAGGAAAATGAGCATATTGTAGAGGAGAGAAACGAAACACGATGTACTAGATTAGAAATGACCAAGGTTATTACAAAGAGTTGTTATCGATTCTCGAAGGAGTGAATGTCGATATGTCCCCTGTGCCGGATGGGATTTATCTGAGGATTTTCTGGAAATCGGAGCCATTTGCTTTGAACATTAAAACGTCATTATCTACAGGTTTATTAACAGAGGACTAGAGGATTCCAAATGCCGTGCCCTAGTTCAAGAAGGACATCACAGATGACCCAGGTAATTTTAGACCAGTGAGCCTTGCTTCTGTTGTCGGAAAAGTTTTGGAAAGGATTATAAGAGATTGGATTTATAATCATCTAGCAAGCAA
>NW_025212765.1:6104-12219 GCF_004010195.1 Chiloscyllium plagiosum | reverse complement strand
AGAGGATATTTACCAGGATATTTCCTGGTCTGGACGGAAAGTCTTATGAGGAAAGGCTGAGAGACTTGTGTCTGTTCTCATTGTAGAGAAGAAGGCAAAGAGCGGATTCGAAAGAGACATACAAGATGATCAGTGGATTATATAGGGTAGACAGTGAAAGTTTCGTTTCGAGGATGATTTACGTCAGCTTCTATGGGGGCGCATAACTACATATTGAGAGGTGATAGATTGACAACAGGTGGAGAGTCAGCTTCTTTACTCAGAGAGCAGTAAGGACATGGAATGCCCTGTCTGCCAATCGGCTTAACGCAGCCACATTAGGGAGATTTGAACAATCCTTGGATAAACACATGGATGATGATGGGATAGTGTCGGACGATGAGCTCAGATTAGTTCAGTCAGCTTCTTTACTCAGAGAGCAGTAAGGACATGGAATGCCCTGTCTGCCAATATGCTTAACGCAACCATATTAGGGAGATTTGAACAATCCTTGGATAAGCACATGGATGATGATGGGATAGTGTCGGACGATGAGCTCAGATTAGTTCACAGGTTGACGCAACATCAAGGGCCGAAGGACCTGATTTGCTCTGAATTCTTCTCTGTTCTATGTTCTCTCACCAGAATTATATGACAGCTTGTTTTAGGAGAACCAAACTTTGTACACGTAGCTTGGCGTCAGAGACTGACTCTCGGGATTCTGGCTAACGCTAAAGATTGGGGAGATGATGGTCTCTTGACCTTATCACTACACAATACATACAGTGTTATAGACCTGGACAGACCCAACAAAACATTTCAGGAAGGGATCCTAGTTCCTAACTCACGTATTTGTTTTCAAAGGTGTAAGGAAAATTTTCCAGAAGCGATGCAGTTGCTCAATCTACTTGGGTTTAAACAAAACAGAATTTATTTATACTCAAATAACATCAACAAAACAGGAGTAATTGAAATCACAACGGACACGAGTAAGGAAATTTTTCCAGAAGCGATGCAGTTGCTCAATCCACTTGGGTTTAATCAAAACAGAATTTATTTACACTCAAATAACATCAACAAAACAGGAGTAATTGAAATCACAACGGACACGAAGACGTAACTTAAGAGAGACCAGTTCCCATTTCCTGCATCATCCCATAACCACACCCTACGGCAAAGCGGTCAATTCAATCACAGGATTTTACAGCAGAGAGATTTCAGAAAGAAAGAGGATCAGCATGGAGCTGATTCTTTGGAACCCCAGTGAAAGCTAAGCAAAATCAAGAAAACATCTTGAACTTGGAGAAATGGCCATTCCCCTTTCATTGTTCCAGCGTTTATAAACAATACTGGAAGCCTTTTACTGATTGTAGATTTAGGCAGCATTAATGAGCCTTTATTAAATGCCAGTTCAGACATTGCAGCATATCTGCCTTTGAGACCCCTCTCGAAAAATAACCAAGGACAGAATAATATTATTAAATGAGCTGCTTTGTCACACTCACCACCCTAAACAAAATCGAAGCATCAATACAGAAATACGTCTTCATTTCAAAACGCCATAAAGTTTCAGTGTTAGTACACTATAATACATATACATTGCACTGATTTTTACCATGCAAACATGCGCTCCTACATTGTATTTAAGTCCGTTCAGTGCTGCCAGCAGACAGTTCCTTTTATCATCCAAGTCGTGACAATTTGTCCGTAATCATGTTTTCTCATCCTGCACGTGTACAATTTTCACCTGAGTGACTACAACAATAAGCTCCAAGCAAATAGTCTGGATTCTTTGACATTCATTTTCTCCAAAAAAATCTTCAATGGTTTTGGATCAGTGTTTCTGTTTGTCTCAGATACATTACTGGTAATACAAAATTTGAAATGCTGTACAGCCAACCTCAACTCAAACTCTCCTTCTCAAATGTCGAATATTTCTGCTGTTGAATGTTGAATTTCTTGGAGTTATACCCGATAGGTTTTGTAACTTTTCGGCGTCTTCCTGTAAAAACGCAGCACCAATACCCAAATCAATTGGATAGGTGGACACCAGAAAGTGCTTTGCGTAATTAGGTGTGGCTAATACTGGCGCAGTGGTGACTGAGCTTTCAGGATGTCACATCTGCTCTGACAGTCTGCTGTCAACTGAAACATTTTACCTTTCTTTCAAAATTCACAGAGTAGAGCAGCCACGTTACAAAAATTTGGTACGTCTTTCCGAGTAAATCCATTCAATCCCAGGAACCGTAGTCCTGTTCCTTTTGTCGATAGCATGGGAAACTCACAAAATACTTTTACTTTTGCAGCCTATGAGGCCTTCCGTTCATGTTTAATAACATGACCCAGGAATGTGACTTGGGCTTTGGCAAATTCACTCTTAGCCAGGTTTATCACCAAGCCTACCTCCTATCATCGATTAAAAAATTCTGATATATGTTGCAAATATTACTTCCTGTGTAACTAAAAGTCACCCGTTCATAAATAAAAATTGCACAAAAGGGTAATCCCGCAATGACCTTGATGGTTTGTCTCTGAAATGTGTCTGGCGCATTTTCCATACCAATTGGCATGAATTTAAATTAATATAGTTCATTCCGCGTTCTCTGAGCCAAAATTGTCGTCACTCTTTCCGAGAAAGTTACCTACCAGCATCGTCTGATCAAGTCCAACTTAAAAATATAAGTTGCTTGTTCCTTCCGTTCAACACAGTTTTCCAAAAGTGCAGTCGGATATGCATTGAAGTTGCGATAATCCACGCACAACCACTCGGTGTCATGTGGTGTTTGGTACCATCACTAGGATTGAGCTCCACTCATTTCAATTATTCTGACTTGAGCATGCATTCAATTTCCTTTTGAACCGGTGCCAAACTTTTGGTTTCAGCGGACAGCAAAGTTGTGTTCTTGGAACGGCATTTTCAATTTCTACATCATGCATAATAAAGTTAACATTTCCCAGCTTATTTCCACATATCACCCCATTGATAGCAATAGCTCTTTCAGATAATTTCGCTTTCTTCTGAAAGTTGATTCAATAATTTTTGTATCAACTTTTGACATCTTCCACATTGTCCAATTTAATTTATGACATTTCCAATTCAGAATCTTCTGAACCTGTGTCTTCCCTTTCCTTTCGACTTGATAAGTTCCAAACACCCTGCTTTTAAAGTTTTACTGGTCACTGGAATGAACACTAATAACTCATCGATGAGAGCATAATTGCGGGTTTTTGATTTCTTGTCTGCTCCCTGTTTCATTGTGTGTTGTGATACTTTTAACTTCTGTCTAGACAACTCCTCCAATCAATTTAATCGTTCCAGCAAATTTGAAACAAAGTTCCAATATGTGGTGTCTGAATTATGACTTAACAATTTCTTCTTACTTAATTTCAGCGTTCCTCTCACTCCATGCCCAAACACTAATGCAAATGATCGATTCATTTCCTGCATCTCTGATGGTGAAACATTTCCAACAGGATTTCTTTATCGTAATCATTTGGATCGTCTTGACTCTAAGCCCTCAACGTGTTCCTTCATGTTGGATGCCAACTTCCGAGCGCTCCCCGCAATTCTGGATGGTATGTAGTATGGAGTTATAGAGTCATAGAGATGTAAAGCACGGAAATAGACCCTTCTGTCCGATTTGTCCATGCCGACCAGATATCCCAACCCAATTTACTCTAACCTGTCACCATCCAGCCCATATCTCTCCAAACACTTCATATTCATATACCATCCAGATGACTTTTCAATGTTGCAATTGTACTCGCCTCCACCACTTCTTCTGGCAGCTCTGTCCATACATGCCCCACCGTCTGCTTGAAATGACTGGCTCTTCAGTCTCTATTATATTTTTCCCGTCTCATCCTAAACCGACGCTGTTTAGTTCTGGACCCCCCACATTAGGTAAAAGACTTCGTCTATTTATTCTATCCAATCCACAAATGATTTTTTTGTAGATTTGTATTATTTCCTTCCTAAGGTGTCCATAACTTTTTTGAATACATCTGAAATAAATTTTGACCATTAATCTAATGTTCTCTCAGTTGGGAATCCATACATATGAAAGATTTGAGTAAACCCTCAACAATCCTTTCAGCTGAGATATTGCATATGGAATGGTCTCTGGAAATCTAGTATGCACATATTATTGGTAACAAATATTGATTCGCACTTTTTGTTTTAGGTAGGGGTCCTACATAATCAATTAAAACCCTTGTAAAATGTTTCTCAAAAGCAGGAAAAGTTACAAAAGATGAGGTTTTTATTGCTGCCATGCTTTTCCAATTAGCTTGCATGCATGAATTATTTGTTAAAATTCAACTGCATCCTTGTGGAATCCAGGCCAAAATATATTTTTGCATTTTAGCTGGAGTTTTCATCACTCTAATGACCTTCCATTGGCGTTTCATGTGCTACCCACAACACCTTCTTACTAAATGACTGGAAATACGATTTGATAACCTTCTGCGCATTTCTCATCTGGCTGAATATAGGATGATATGGGTTTCCTTAAAAGGCATACTTTTCAACTTGGTCGCACTAAGGGATACATTGACAATATTTCTCTGTGTTTGATATGTGATTAAATTTTTTTGGTAATTTTCTGCTCTAACTCAGTTAATTTCCGTGAGATAAAAATGGTTACTTTGTCATCCATCTGCTCCTTTGTTGTCTCGCCCAATTAATCAAATTGGTCGCTAATTATTCCACTTCAACTTTCTTATCTGTTCCCTTTGATCTCTCCTGTTTCAACTTTTGTTTTTATAACCTCGTTACCACACTGTCAGAAAATATCTCAGAATATTCTTCTGCAGTACATCACTTGTCTGATTTTCTGCACACTTTTCAACCACATTAGGTAGCAACCCAAACGGTGAGGCAGGTACATCATTACCAAGGACAAATTGCATTCCTGGAGCTGAGAAAAGGTCACTGCCTCCTTCCACGACTTATCCACATTTCAGTAGAAACGCAAACCTTACTCTACATAGTTGAGCACTTCTTGTCTCACCGTGAAACACCTTTATGATTTTTTTCCACGTAAGAGTCCTTTAGAGGTACATCTGTCTTCATGTTTCAACATCAAAGGTTGATAGTATCCTGTGTCTCTTAATATTGTCACCTCTTCATCTGCTGCTCCTGGCCTATGCAAGTGAACATAACCTTCACAAGCATATAGTTTAGGAAGCAGGTGGGACCTCGACAAGCAGGATGGTCTTCATCTGAAACAGAGGTGTACCAATATCCTAGGGGGAAATTCGCTTATGCTATTGGGGTGGGTGTAAACTAATCCAGCAGTGAGATGGAAACCAAAAATGTAGTTCAAGTATAGAAAAGGTGGAGAGTAGGAAGGTCCTAATTCAAGTTTCAGGGACGCAAGATGGCACTGGCAAGCAAGAATTTGATTTGAAGTTTATCTACTTCAACGCCAGGAGCATCTGGAATAAGTTGGGTGAACTTGCAGCTTGGTTTACTACCTGAGACTTCCATTTTGTGGCCATTTCGGAGACATGGTGAAAGCAGGGACAGGAATGGTTGCTGCAGTTTCCAGGATTTAGATGTTCGGGCAGAACAACGAAGATGGCAAAAAGAGGTGGTGGTGTGGCATTGGTTAGAAACAGGAAAGGAGAGGTCACCTTGTTCGGAGTTTTCTATAGGCCTCCGAATGGTTCCAGAAATTTAGAGGAAAGGGTAGGAAAGATGACTCTCGATCGGAGTGAGGGAGACAGTGCAGCTGTCATGGGGTCTTCAACTTTCCAAATATTGACTGGGAACAATATAGTACGAGTACTATAGATGGGTTAGTAGTTGTCCAGTATTTGCAAAAGGACTTCCTGACACAGCATGTGGACAGGCTAACAAGGGGCGAAGCCACATTATATTTGGAACTGGGTAATGAGCCCAGCCAGGTGTTAGACTTGGAAGTAGATAAGCACTTTGTTGATAGCAATCACAAGTCTGTTATGTTTACTTTAGTGACAAAAAGGGGTAGGTGGGCAAGAATCACAGCTGGGGAAAGGCAATTAGGATGCGATTAGGCAAGATTTAGGCAGCATAGTATGAGGAAGGAAACTGCAGGGAATAGGCACATTAGAAATGTGGAGCTTATTCAAGGAAAAGCTACTATGTGCCTTA